>NC_052543.1:16129343-16254343 GCF_016699485.2 Gallus gallus
GGCAGCATCTCCTACACAGGGGTTTGAAGGTAAGTGCAGGAGCAGCAGTGGGTCTACAAAAATCCTACTGCTGAGGACACAACGGGGCTGCAGGTAGAAGCTTGGATGTATTATTTGTTTTCAGGATATCTTTATCCAGTTTTCTGCTCAACCTCCTCTCACTTAATACATTTAATCTAATTATTTTCCATCAGACACGAGGAAGAAATTTCACCACAAATGGGTGAAGATTAATATTACATTAGAAAAAAAAAAAACATTGCACTATTAAAATGAAAGCAGAGTTATACATTCAAGGCACATTTCAAACCGACACCCAAGCCTGACAGCCTTTCAAGAATCCCAGCTCACACATCTCAAAAGATTCCTCAATAACAGGGTTGGGTTTAAGCTTATATGTCAGGGCACAATGCAGCCCTTGTTTACCACCATATGGAGGTGCACACACAGAACTCTCCAAAAGTAAAGAAAGCAAAGGCTTAAAAGGAAAGAGTCAAGAGCCTCCCTTTTGACAAAAGTAGCCTATTTCGACAGTCGATTCCCTCCTTGAAAGCATACGGCACACATAAAATAAATACAGGTCACAAAAATTAACAAATCATCATAACTGTCTAATACATCCTGGGCTGGCTGCGGAAAAACAAGATCATTTTGGATTTATATCTGTAAGTATGGGATTTCCTGGACAGCTAATATCCACAAACAATCAAACACAGAGGACCATGAGAAAGAAGCAGCATTATTTCACATTTGAGCTGAGAGCCGTGATTCTTAAAGGGCTGCAACAGTAACTGGAGCTGAAATCTGAAGCAAGAAAATTCCTCCGCTAGGCACTGACGGACACTGCTGTGTTTCCCTTGGCCTTTGTTGGAAGCTTTTAGGTCGCTGGCTTTGGGATATTACAGCAGATGAAAATCTTACAACCACAGAAACTAAAAATAAAATAAAATAAAATAAAATATGACAAATATGTCAAATCTCTCCTCCATCCTCACAAAAAAAAAAAAAAAAAAAAAAAAAACCAACAAAAAAAGGAAAACACCAACGAGACTTCTCTAAAGAGAGCCGAACCCTTTTATGAGACCTGTTGCCAATATCAGTGCCACCGAATGATCTCATCTTTCATTCTGGCTAAATTCCAACACACAATTTCATTAACCCAGGTACTGCAGGTGATAAAACTCATTTTTCCCTAAAGAGACAGCTAAAAAGTACCAGTTATACATTTATGAAGTACCAGCAATCAAAATTATGGATTTTCTAAAAGGTTTTTAACTACTTTTATTGAAAGGAAAATCGCTGTCTCAGACTTTTGTGACACTATTGCTAATAATAAATTTTACCATTTAGACATAGCAGTAATATGGCAGACAGTGTCAATAAAAGTATGAAACAAAGATGAGCCTTGTCTCTTAAGTAATGCTTTCTGATTACACACCGGAAATTATAACGCGAAGCATAAACGAAGAGCACCTGAAGATATGAACTGCAGCACTGCAAGGCAACGTGCCCTGCTGTGTGTGCTCTGTGTGCCGAAATACGCCACAGCGGGCAGTAGAGCTTCTCCAGTCACACCAGTGTTAAGCAGGAGGGTGAAAACGTTTGTGCCAGCACATACAGCGGACGTTACATGAGTCAGTGCAGGGCGGTCCGCGGGCACTCTTTGGGCTCCTTTTTGGACGGCCTTCCTCCCGACATGCCAGGTGTCACTAGAGGGCACTGTGGGATTTGGGCCACCCGGCCTCCTCCTGCAGCGCCTGGAGAGGTCCTGAACTTCCGCACAATGTCAGAAAGGTTAATAAGGATGTTGTAAAAGAAACTGTAGCACTGAAATCCCAACAGCAGCTCGGGAGAGGTGACGGTCTGGGAACTGGAAGGACCGCTTTCTTCCCCGCACGCACCACGGGCAGCACGGCCCCACCGCCCGCAGGCCCCATGTTGGGGAGGACGCAGGTTGGGGTCTGGATGTCAGGGTCCGGGAAGGCCGCCCCGCTCCCCAGTCCACCTCAAGGCCTGCGAGATGAGCTCGCTGCAGCACATTCTGCCACGCAAATGACAGAGCAATTAATGCCTTTGAAACAATTTACGATTTCCGGCCTACTTCAACATGTATTAGCATATACCTGGTTTCTTTAATATACACTTTGTTTTTCCAAAACCACAAACATAGTTGCTGGAATTTCATGTGGAAGTGCTTAAGGGGTTGAAAGTTAACACCTTTGTGAGCTGAGCAGTCTCACAGTTGCTGCTAAACAAAAGCCTCTTTGTAGAAGCTTTCTCGAAATGTTTTCTTAACATGTTCCAAGTAGTTTTAGGCAGGCAACTAAAGTAAACAAGATGTTACCATGATAAAAACACTTGTGAAAACATTACCGAGTGCACTTAGTAGTTTCTTTCACATAAACTCTCCTTCGTTTCATCAGTTAAATGCGCACGAAGCAGACTGCCAGCATCACTGCACTACCGACTGCAGGATCTCTCCAAAGGTCTGCATCTCTCATTTAAGGAGTATATTTGATTTTAAAATGGTGCAGCCGTGATTAAAGACATCTAAACTGCAGTCAAATAACGGCAACAAAAAGATAAAAGGGAAAATAAAACCATATTCCATCTCCTCCTTCAGTTTCTGCTCCGGATGCCTAGATACCTCTCTGAACACACCACCCTCCCTCCAGCAGCGATTTCCTAAACAACTTGACATACAGGGGCATACTTCTCCCTGCAACGGCCTTTAAAGACACGCAAATGAAATCAAAGACAGTCAGTTCCGAAGGAAAGTCACTGTGTGCTACTAATTGCTTCTTTCGCTGCCGACTGAGACGTGGGTGCTGGTTCAGGCACAAGACACGTGTGCCCCCTCCAGCCTCCACCTCTGCTCCCCACGGCTTGGCAGAAGGCCACCAGGTCACAGCGGTGCCACTGGCCGTGTTTGTGTTTTTAGGCTCGGGCAGCACTGGAGACCATGCGGGGTGCTCCTGTTTCATTAGGCTTAGCAGCTGCCCCCGCTGCTATCAGTTAGCTCAAACTGATGCCACATCACATGATAACCAGTGGCTGACAGATTAAAAAACAACGCTAAAACTGCAACTTATTTCTAAAAAAAAACAGGGAAATAAGTGCGTACAATAGCTCGAGTGTCTGCTGGTTCTGATAAGCATCCTCCTGTTGGCTGTGAGTGAAAGACAACTAGGATCGTTATTTGTACAGTATTTATCTTTGAAATCAAGGGCCCTGTGGTGTACCTCACCTTGGGAACAAACACTACAGAATGATCACAGAAGAGTGTCAAATCTCTGTTTTTGATTTACCAACAGTTATGATATTTCTTCCTCAGGAGGAAAAGAAATGAACCATGTTTTAGACCTGTGAGTCCTTTTTTCTCCTTTAGCTGTAGAATCATTTTATTGGCATACAAGGCTCTCATTCTGCATGTAACTTCTCTCTGCTTTTTCTAACAGGCCTTTTTACCAAGGCAAGTGAAATTAAGCAGTGTTGAATGGATACACCAGCTGTATTTCACTTGTAAACAAGAGCTTTTCTCTTGAGGGGCCCATCAAAAGGGACTTGTGGGTTGCACGAGTACCAGAAAGAACCTTCAAGCATCTACCTGTTATCTTCTCACTGAGTAATGAATTTTGATAAACGTCAATAATGTAAGGATGGATGCTCCACAGGAGACTTGGAAGGCTACAGTAACATTTCACAAAGAAACGCTCACTTCCTAACCGTGTCAATCTGCTCCTCCAGGACATCTGTTTCTGCATTCGCTCAGGGTTAAGCATCACTTTGAACAATAGGACTTTGGACACTGTAGAATTTGGATAACGTGAAAACAAGCGTGTGCCAACAGGCTTAAGAAAGACACACTTCTGCTAGAAGGGTCTGATGGAGAAAAAAAAAGATTGCTGCCATGAAAATGTGAGTGATAACCAAAATTATCGGAGCTGTGAGCAGCCAGAGACACTTCCTGCTGATAACAGGTTCAAGTCCAGCCTGGCCTGTAATGGCTTTCAGGTTATTTCCCCCTACTGATGCCTCCCCACACCTCCTCCACATGCACTGGTGGTCTGGGTCTACCAAAACTTCTGCAGAACACCATGTAAGCCAATCTTGTCTCCACTCATACCACGTGACTCAAACAACTGCTCTATTTTTACACATGGTCACATCAAGCTGTGCACTGCTTTGCAACAAACCTTCCTAAAACCAGGAGATCTGCTCTACAACAGAGGACTACCACAGCAAGCATAGGTGGCACGATCTGACCTTACTCAACTACACGCATTGCCAGTATCTAAGGCTACCGCAGCACCTTTCCCTTGCGTTAACTGCAATAAAAAACAGAATTGTTTTAAAGGTCTAAACGGTATGGTATGGCATATGAATATGAATGAGCTGGCAAGTATGGAGAGATTAGCATTTATTTCACTTAAGTGAACAACAGGATGAATTAAAAGAAATGAGGCAGGCCATCCTTCATGGAAATTTACGACTAGTACCTTCTTATTTTGTAATCCTCTTGTAATGAGAACCTTTTCATTACTGCACCATTCCTGACTTGTAATATAGGTTTATACTAGGACTAGCACCTACTGAGTTCAGAAGGGTTTCACCAATGGAAGCAAAACTCGCCCACTCTGCTCTGAGAGCAGAAACCTACCTGTATCTCATCACCTAACAAACATCCTGACACAAAAATCTAGGAACTGCCACAGAAAGAAAAGATACAGCTGGATGTTTTCAGACCAATTCTACCTATCTACCCTGAAGAACTCCCCGTACTGACATGGACTGACTTCATGAGATCACCACGGTAAATGGGAGAATTTGCCCCTTTGTGCATTTAAATCACAACCACTTTTGAGATCCAGCAACTGAATAGCCAACGTCATTTCAAAGAGATCGGTGTGCAAACGTTCAAGAACCTGGACGCACCAGAAGCACTTGTGTACCTGGTGATCTACCCAGACAGAAAACTCTTTTGTACTAGGAACAGCTCAGAAGGGTGAGGCTGATGATTAAGCTGTGAAGCAGCCATGTGTAAGTTATTAGAGCTCTGTTGGTCCTTCCCTGCATTGGGATGCACACATTACCACGTACCAGTCCATAATGCACTGTTTATGCAACCTGTAAAATTGTGTTCTTTGGCAGCAAGGAAAGGTCTGCAGCAAACTGCAGGGGCCCAATTAATATAATTATAGTTTATTTTTAGTAGTGTAGACTTTGTTCATCAGTTACTTATTTGACATAAATTAAATTTCACGTGATGCTCTGCAATTCTGTTCAATTATGGACTTAATTTAAGACTAAATTTCTAAATTAATCTGAAATCAAGGTTAAATCAAGGTTGCATTGTTTACATTATCAATACTGCAACTTAAAAATTAATTAAATTAAAAAAGAAAAAAGAAAAAAAAGACTGCAGAATCGTGAACAATCTGTTTTATAGTAACACTGATCAAGACCATACTTTCCCCATGGGGCTAATTCACTATCCCCTGTTAAAATGTTCTTGAGCTTGGTCCAAAAGCCACTGAAGTGAAAGGGAGCTCTCAGTTGACTTCAATGGGCTTTGCATCAGGCCCGTGGTGAGTGACAGCACACAACATTTCAAGGCATGCTTTCTGTACAATGCAAGTGCCAAAAATCCATTCTTACTTTAGAAACGACTGGAAGTCTTCACATACTGCTTCACAGCCTGGCCATTTGCATACGCCGTGTCCATAGAGCGGATGGCTGTGTGTGTGCTCCTCGTGGGATAAGCTGGAGGGGAGAAAGAAAGAAGAGAAGAAGTGTTGTAACCAAAGGTACCACACCAATTATTCTTCACAAAGAGTAAAAAAACAACAGATCCTGAAACATCCCTAACATCTCATGGTACCCACCTGACTCTGCACATAGGTTTTCAAAACAGAATTAAATACCATTTCCAGAGTGAAATGTGTCATTCTTACTTAGCTATCCTCCTACATTTCATTCATTAATTAAAAGCTTTGTAAAGAATTTAAATTAACATGGACGGGGGAGAAATCATTTGACAGACCTGCTTAATAGCCTGCTTGATATTTTGCTGAGAAACGTATGAATATTACATATTTACAATTCAACTTAATTGGGAAGAGAAGTCGTCTCCATACAGCGGTGTGTTCTTAGAACACAGTACAACTGGGCCCAAGGTGTACCACCCCACTATAGGCAGGGGAAAAGCACCAAGCCTTGGCTTTCCCACCACATTATCTATTTACTGTGCGTGGGTTTTTTGTTCTTTGCTTTTTTTCAGTTCCATTTTTTTTTCCTCTTGCTGGATGTTTCTTTGCACAAGCACAGGCCTCCTACAACCCTGCAAAATATATTCACCAATGTTTTCAAATGTAAAATTCATCATAAAAAAAGGAACCGTGTAATCAAAGGATTCCTCAGCACGAGGGGTTAGTGGGGGCTGTTAACCTTGCTAAGATTCGGCAGGAACGTCGCTGAGCTTTCTGACTACTGAAACCAGGGTTAAAGAAAAAATTCATACGAACACTAAGGGGTTAATCCTTCAGCGGGATTCCAATCAATACGTAATGATTTGGCTGCACTGATCCAAGTCATGAGACGCTTTGATCCAGGCCATGTGGTGCTCAGGGAAATGTATCTGTTACACTAACTGATGAACCATATTCTAAAATATCTTCTTTATTTAACTTCTGCACGGAAACTTCTTAAGTAAAGGAATTATTTTTGCAACATCTTCCATAACCTTAGATGACTTTTAAACAGAAAATGTCAAAATAATATTGAAATCTCTATTTTATGCTTACACACGTATCTATTTTCCACAGCAAATCTTTCTGCAACCGTATGCCTGTGCCATATTACGAACTTCAAACATACAGAAAGGATATGAACACATACCAGCATCTAGGTGTGGCTTTTACGACTTATTTTATCCCAGATTACAGGTAACGTTATGGATAAACACCTACTTTCTGCCATTTTATGTTTATACACATGTGGAAATGCCGTTTATTCTTGTTTCATACTGTTATCTGCCTGCGCACTACTGCACTATAGCTCTTGTGTTGTTCCTTATGCACTGGATAGAGCGCTGTGGAACATCCTCAACGTGTTAACTCAAATGCAAGGAAGTTCCCTGTGAAATTCCTGCTGGATTCTGTTTGGGCCCAGCAGCAATCTGAAGATAACGGAAGGATTAAAAAAAAATTTTAATTCCTCTACAAGAAAAAAGGTCCAGAACAGGCTTGGAAGAGGTATTATGAGATGTACTTGAAACGAATTCATTATTTCATTAAAATCTTATTTCTGACAGTTTCCAAATAGTTTTTCAAGCATAAATATATGCATCAGCTAGCTAATTTCCTAAAGAAACACTGTAGGTGGAAAGACTTACAAAGACTTTCTCCATAAGGGAGTATTTCGCTGGTTCAACTTAATCAGTTTTTAAAACATGCGAGTGGGGAGAGGCTCTATCTGTTGAGTTTGTAAAAAGAACAAAGGGAGCGATGCATTCCTTGCAAGTAAATGAGAGAAGTAGTTCAGCACATTCCCTCGGTTGGAAGAGGAGGAGGATGGCTGAAGGAACACCGTCCACTCAAAGTCACACAGGCAGGTGGTCAAATGCCCTCCATGCACACTGGAGGGGAATAATTCAGAAAATAATGCTTTTTGTCATCTGCTTCTATCTCTGAATAAAGTGAAGTGTGAGGAAGTAGGCTTTCATGTTAACACTCCATTAAAGACTATATATGAGAGTTACGATTTCAGTCTGTTTGGCAGAACCCAAAAAACGTTCGTGCATTAAATTACGCAGTGAGCGTTACCCGCACACCAAGATGAGCACAGAAATGCCGTGTGACACCAAGTAAGGAGTCGGTCTCCTGTGGGGTTTAAGCACTGTAAATCTCATTATAATATCAACAGCAGTCACATGGCTTAAACCCCCAGCAGGGCTTTTTAAAGTTTCTCCGCAAGAGCCTGAAGGCCATGGCCAAGTCAACGGAAAGAGTCCTACCGAGATTAGTATTTATTTTTTAAATCCAAGTGCAAATCTCTTTTCTTTCCAGGGATCTTGCACAAGACAAGACAAACTATGTAGGACATGATACCCTGGTATTGTGTCCAAAGAAAATGACTGAATGACCAAGAGAGTATCAACTGTACGCTGCGCTCAGCGTGGCGAAGCCTCGTGCTGCCAATAACCAGGAAGATTGGTGCTGGCTGTAAACAGGAACTTAAAGGTCATTTTGCTAACAGGACACTGAGCATAACATACTTAACACCTACATACAGCTCCCACTGCCATGCAAGGGAGCAGAGCAACTACTTAAACTCACCAAAAACAGACACTTCAAAATGGAAAAAAAAAAACCCTCTCGGTGTTTAAAGAAAAATGCAGGCGTCCTCAGTGGGCAACACCTTTCTGAAGCTGGTTACTGCAATCCCACTCAGGCTTTTCAGTCGCGCATTCTGGTGACCTTTATGTGTCACTATCAGATTACTGCTATTTTATCCATCTCACTTCGGGAGATGTTATGGATTGCCACTTGTTTGCTGGTAAAGCCTTAAGAAGCACCTCGAAACAAAACAAAGGGCGGTTCATGCCAGAGAGGATACAGTGCACAAAGGATGCACAGCCAGTGGAAATCAAAGGGGAACCCTGTTTTCCTTTAACTGATCTAAGTACTCAACGTTTAAGCAAACAGAGGTGCAAAATGAAGATTTTAATCCAAAAGATAAACGAACGGCTCTCTTGGCACAATACAAACATATATTTTCTAACTGCTTGATGATGTTGCGTCTGGTCTGCATGAAAGCGCAGTTTCTATGATCTGGATGCATCCTTGGTCTCACTGCAGAGACAGACTTTCAGAGGACCTGAGCACTGGCAAGCAGAAGCAAGTTTTGGCCTGATTTGTAATGACACACTGGAGTAGGTCCCTGTTTCTGTCATCCTCTCCTTCCCAAGAACCGACATCCCTGCTCGGGTGCTGGTGATGCAATGCTTCGCAGTGGAAGCAATTTTGTAACAACACAACGAAGGAACAAATGATGCACAATCAAGAATCTTTTCATCCTCCTTGCTATTAGCACACAAAATTCTTAATATACAATAGAATTAATTCCAAATAATGCAATAGTGCACCCTTATTACATCAAAGCACAACAAAAATGCCTCTGGCAAGTAAAATTTCTTGCGTAAGTCAGCTTATTCATGACATACAACAAAGTAATGAAATCCATGTGGGAAGCTGCAAACTACGTAAGGGTCCACCTAATTCTTGCTGCCTTACAGCCTACCCCAGTGGGGCTACATGGGGCAGGCAGGCTGGGCCAAGGGCCACACACCTCCCAGTGCCTGCGCCTCCTGCACAGGGGAGAGGGATCTGCGACTGTGCCTTCACCACTGCATGTCGTTCCCTAAGTCCAGGGATCTCCAGATGGCTTAATTCAGCCCATGCTTACCAACCAGGTGAAACTGGGTACTATGCTTGTAAAGACTGGCAAAGAAGCCACGGTTGGATGTAAAAACCAAGCAAGCAGAAGCCTCAGCAATAATACTTCTGCCACACAGTGGACCATGTTTTAAATATTCATGATGCTGACACAGTTCATATTCCACTGTCTCTCTTCCATGTCTGCTTGGGCCAATGATCTTTGCCAAAATGCTGGGGGAAGTCAGGGATGTAGAGAAGCATCCTTGATTCTCTGTTACAGTTATGAAGCATCTGCTCACGTTTTATCAGTGCAGAGAACATGCCTGAGCCACCTGCACACTGAAAAATCAATACCACATCTCCTGCTTTCCTCTTAGAAGAGGGTCTGAGCAGAGCATTCACAAAACTGCCTTTTTTTAATTATTATTTTTATTTTGCAGGGGCAGGAGGAAGTGACCTCATCTTCGCCAGGTGCCGTGAAAGCTCTGGGTGGGAATGTGGGGCTCAGCCCAACACCCTGACCCCGGTCCTGTATGGGAACATCCCAACCCCATCCCATAGCAGTGGAAGTGAGGCACAACCCAAACCGAGCCAGGTCTGCAGTGCTCATGGTGCCTGGGGAGCTCTAACCCTCACCACAAGGCACAGAAGGAATAACGCTGGTGGAAATGCTGAGATTCTCTGAGTCAGAGAGGTTTTCTACATTTAAAATCTAAATGGAAACAGTAATGATTAAATCCTTGTACCAACTGATTCCTAAGTCACCACCAACAAGCAAACAGCCGTACTCGAACGCATGTTCCTCTCTTCATGACAGGATCACCTGAATAAAGATGTGCTTCGCAGTGAAGCTGCACTTGTGCAAATCCTTCTGAATTCATACCAGGGTGGCTTGGCACCCCTTTCCTCCTTAATCCGTAAGCCAAATAAAATAAAATATACAAAGGTAAAAAAATATATATATCAAGAAGAGTATTAAGTCACACACTCAGCTTGGTTACTTCTAAATATTCATGCCTCCATCCCAGCGACAGCATCAGCCAGAATGCAGGTATCTGATATGAAGAGAGAACTGCCTGAGCAGGGGAAATGCCTCCCCACTGCAGGATGAAGCTCAGCAGAGAGCTGAGGGCTTTCAGAGAGGAGGCAGTTGATGTGCATGGCCAGTGGCAGCTTTTCCTAGAACTGGCTTGCACGTTTTTGGTTGCTTTTAAAGGCTCTTTTCTCCCCTTCCTCATTGCTTTAGTCCACATCCAGACCGAGGGCTAGAAGCAGCTCGTGTTTTACATCAAGCTCTATTGGAAGTAACAGGAGCAGTGCGTTACGTTTTAAATGACTACACCAATTTAAGACAAATCAGGTTAAAACTGCAGCCCACAGGCTGAAATCCTCTCTTTTAATCGGTGTGCGCTAACTTGTATACTTGTGCAGAAGACAATGACAAAGCCTCAGCCCCGCTGCTGTAACACAAGAGCAGCGATGCGCCGAGAATCACTGCCTGACATCCGCCCGCTGCTGCGGCACTGCTCTCCCTGCCTGCTGCAAGGAGTGCTGGAGCATTTGCAGTGGCACTGACACAAAATCTGGCTCGTATTCCCCTGCTCTCCCACCCCCACCCTCGCAGCGCACTGCAGGAGTATAACCAGACTGGATAATTAAACACATCATCCTCTGGTTTTAATCTACGAACGGATGGTTTGGATTATTAATCAACGTTATGACCCTCTGGTGCTCTGACTGTACTCGGTGCTTCCTCCAGGGGCTGTGCCGCTTCCCACCCCGCACCAAACTGCCACTGCCCCACACCACGGCTGTGGAGGTGCTGAGTGCACCTCTGGGTTATTTGAAAGAAAAAAAATGCATCGTCAAATCCACTGCTTCTGTCAGGTGGAAATTCCATCCCTGCACTTGAATTTAGCATTAACAAGTTTCTGTACTATTTAAAACTCCTATTTTTATTTCAACCTTGTGCCTCAGCACTGTAGTGAAAAGTACATCAAATGCACCCAGACGCACATGATTTGAAACGCTGGATTTGAAATTCCAGCATTGCTAACTAATGAGAGCCATTTTTTTCCTTCTTCCTCTTTGTAGCATCACTTCATGTACTTACATACCATAATCACATCCTCCTAGAGCCTCTATTTTTCCAGGGTGTAGATCTTTAATTCCCTTTAATCTGTCTTCATAGCCTATTCCCTCCAACTCCTTTATCACCCTAGCTGCTCTCCTCTGTATTTGCTCCAGCTCCTCTTTATCCTTTCCGCAAGACAGTGGCCAATTGTACACCACACTCTAACTGTGGTTTAACTGGTTCTGCGGAACGGAGAGAAGGAAGAAGGAGGACTCGGATGCAACACTGTTTACACCTCCTGCGACCGCGCTCACCTTCCTAACCAAGGCACGGCACGGAACGTCCCATCTCCATTTCCCAACCCAGCTTACGCCTCAGTCATTTCCCACACAACCGATGCTGAGCGGCTGACGTGTCATTTTGAGAAGGCTGTTTGGAATTTTTATTTCCTATCTGGGCTACTTTCTACTTATCCCTGTTAAATCTCACTTTATTCCTCTCCGAACAGTCTCCTAATTTATTCAGATGAAAATGGATTGATTCAGTATCTTAGTTTAATTAGGAAAAAAATGTGATTCTACCACTTTCTGGAGCGCCTGTATTTCTGCAGTACTTTCAGCACAGCAACCCCATCCTCCCTCCAGGCCCGAGATGCACAGCGGAGGGAGGGGGCACTGCCACAGCTCTGGCCCCGATTCAGCAACGCTTTTAAGAGCACACGCAAGATTAAAAAACACAGGATTAGACCTTGAACTTCAATGGGACTGAGGTGTAAAATTACAACCGTGCCTACATACTTTGCACAAAGATCCTGTTTGCCAACGTTATTTTACTGTAATTTATACGCCGCTGTTACATTTAAACTTACACGCTGGGAAACGAGAGCTGTTCCTGTTTAACAACACCATTATATTCCGTTACGTTTGGAGCTGAGGCAAGTCTTTCACCCCTCTACAAACCGGTGAGACGTCAAAAGATACGATTAGCGTGGATTACGCACTTTGGTATTTTCCACCACTGTCCCACAGGCACAACGAAGGCAGCACAGAAGGTGACTGTCACATCGCATACGGAGCGACGGTTCAGCGCTGCGCCTTCCCCACCACGGTCCTGAGGCAGCTGGAGAAGCACCGTTTGGGACAAGGTTTGTAAAAATAATTATGATAAATGGTGACTCGAAGGGAGAAGTACGGTCAAGTCACTGATTTCTCCCTGCTGCTCGCCTTCCCTCTGACGAACGCCGCTTTAGAAAAGCACAAAAATCTATAGGACATACGCCCGTTTCCCCAGGGAAGCACGCTTAATCATACAGGTAGTGTAAATATCAGATGCTGCTGCAGGTGCTAGGCGTCTATTTGTTTGTGTTTACTAAAAGGCATAACAAATAGTCACACTAAAGCAGAACATTTGGCAATGGAATGACAGACACCAGAGCAGCCATAAATCACGCTCTCTCGCTCATTCCCGAACCATTGCACAACACCAAGCAGTCGGTTCCCCGTTCTGGGAGGGCCCATGTGCTGCACTTTGTCCCTCTTAGGGGCAGCCACCAGCAGCATCCGCCCCGAGCACAGCACAGCCAGGAAACATGTGCCCCCAAATGAAAAAGTAATAAGAAGAAGAGGTAAGACACACAGCCAGCTAACATCGTTTACAGCTTTGCAACTTCTGAGTTAATTCATGGTATAAACAAGGACGAAAATGTTTCTTCCGAGCAAGACTTCCTGTAAACTGTTCATTAAAGCGGGGCTGGGAGCAGGGCTGGTGCACCTGCTGATTAACCATGCGCTCCAAGAATAAACACAAACTGCAGCCAGCAAGATTGTTCTGGAATTCGCTCAGAGCTGATTTTTTTTCCCCCACGTTATAAATTGGATCCTACCATAAAACAAACAGCAGAACATAGGTTGCCGAGAGTTAAAATCTACTTTTTACACTACATTGACCACAGCACCCACAGGCACAGCTACAATGTCTTTCTATGAATGGGACAGATTGCCATATGGATGCAGACACTGAACAAGCTGTACAACTCCTGGCGACAAGTGCCTGGGGGACTGTCCTATATTAGCACCACCTGTGCTGTGGAAATTGTGCTCTGTGTATGAAATGGTATTTAAGGGCCCATCACGATGTTATTTTTGAGTACACACAAAAAGGAAAAATCACAGTTAAAAGAATTCTCTGGCCGGCGGATCTGTTGCTCAGCTCCCGAGACCGTTTCCCAAAGGAACAGTTATCTCCTGTATTCACACAGCCCAAAACCGCGAGCTGCGATACGTATTAGCAGCTCCCTTGCCTGGGCTCATACCACTGCTTTAATGAGAGGAATACACCGTGCAGTCAGCACACGCCTTCCTTGAGCACAAGGAAGAAAGCAGAGCCCCCTACACCTCACCGGCACCGGCAGCATGGAGAAGTACCTGATGGTGCTACACAAATGAAAGCAACGCAATGCCATTTCCCTCCAAGCGCAGCAGGAAGAGCTGCACATCCCCAGCACCAAATTTCAATGCATCCTCGCTGTGCTGGAAATACGAGTCTGTCTGAGGGTCAAAAATAGAGCTCTGGATTAGCACGGGATCTCCAGGGAGGAGGGAAAGGGGTCTGAGCAGTGCCCAGATGCTCGGCAGGGAGATCTCCCCTCTCCAAACTGTAAGAAAAAAAGGGATGCCAAGAAAAAGAAAAGTAAAATAAATTGAATTAAAGAAAAACAGTTGTAAAGTGAACATTACAACCTGGGGAAAATGATGTCATTTTATTGAAAAACTCCTTTTTTTCCATTAAACCATAGTGAAACGGATAAAGTTTATACAGCTTAATGGTGGCGTTTTATTTTAAATGCTACTCAATATCTTAGCAGTACGATATAACATGATATAACAGCTGTCAGGCTAACTGCTTGCTTTTTATTGAGGAGCAGAGAAAATAGCTGCACAAAAACCACCTAACTTCTCTCCTTTCATGGCATTTCCAAGGGTGTTTCTTTTCCACTCTCAGGTTGCGACACGTATGATAAAATACTGTACAGCTCTTCGATAGATCCCAGCTCAGCTCTTCGGGACAGCCCGGACTCACAAGCAAACGCTGAGGAAGGACAAGTTGGAGGAAATAGAAAAGCAGGAATCCACAGCACAGTAAAACAAAACCAGGTCACTTTTTAAGACTGCTACATAAACACCTCTAATAAAAAAGGACAAATTTGCACTGGACTTCAGGTATTTAGACAGGAACGTTTTCATAAAAGTTTAACTGCAAAGTGCATGCAATTAACAGAAAGCCATCAGCTATTCCTCTGGTATGTAAAAATAGCATTAAGCTGTATTAAACGCACGTGTAAGTATCTCAGTTGCAAGAAAAGGGAGGAGATATGCAAAGCACTCAGATATCAAACAATGATCTGTTGGCCAGATGGAGGAATAAAACAATACATATGCTAAAATTTGGAAAAGTTCTGCTGTGCGTCTGCCAAGGCTCACCCAATCTATTTTAAGTGCTTTCTGATACATCAGCTTCGTGTTTGGAGTTGTACGACTGATCATTATTACATGTGACCAGGAACCAACGAAGCGTTGGCGTTCAGGAGCTCTCTGATGGCAGATTCCTGAGGGCTGGGAAGCATCGCACCCCCCTCGTTCAGCCACGGGCCACGCACTGCACCGAGTAATTAGAGACGGTTACATTAGCATCTTCCGCTGGGGAAAAAAGACATCAAATAAACTGGAACCAAGTTCCCAGGGTTTAGCAGAACAACTCTCTGAAAGCCATCGTGTGACGGAAGATCTGCCGGACAGATGGATACAAGCGGCCTCATGTGACAGATCCTGGATCTGAAGGAACCTCCCCAGCAAAGCTGTGCTGAGGGCAAAGCTCAGTGAGCGCACATCGCCCAGCAACTGTAAGGAGCCGGCAGGGCAGAGCAATGTGATGCTGGCACCAGAGCAGAATGAGCCAGGGACTGCCTAGAGATGCTGGCCAGGAGAGGATCAGGCCTGGGGAGCATATGGACTGCAGGCTGAACCGTTTCATCCCGAGCATTAATAATGGACCAAAATCTGTACTTCTTAATTGTGCCGAATCCTAATGCCCTCATCTAAGGGCCCTGGGATTTTGATGGAGGATCAGCTGGCATGGAAGATAACAACAGCAAAACACAAAGCACTAAGCCGAGGCAGATCAATGGCCTGCCAGGCCGACCCCTCACTCACCTTCGGAGCTTTCTCTGGACTCCTTCCTCCTGCAGCACTCTCAAGGAGAAGTCATTTAAAAAATCCCTTCACTTATCTCATCCATCTTTCCCGTGAGATGGCTGCTTGCCCAGGTCAAGGCTCAAGTAGGGTAGGAAGGGGCACAGAGAATTAGGAGACAAGCATGGGATTGCTGGAAGACGGAGAAAGGTTTCTTGAACACACGGGAATATTCCTGCACGCGCAGATTTTGGGATGCACACATGAGCTTATAAAGTCCGCGGTCACCTCAAGTGATCACACATCCATCAATTTGGTTTTGCTGCTTCTCCTATGAAAATAATCAGGCTTTCCCTAAGGAAGACAAGACGGGATGACACGGTCCTGTCCTTGACATTGCTAAGCACAGCAGATGTACCTAACTGGCTGCCCGTATGTATTTATTTACTTATGGAGGGAGAAAAGGCTTGTTACTGAAGGAACCCAAAAGCTGATGAGATGATGAGAGGTTTGTATGCTGGCTATGGTCTCACTTTTGCTTATCCTGAGTGAATACAAGTATCTATAACTAAATATTTCCCTTAGGGTACTGATGTCTGAGGTATGTTTATTGCATTGAGTGAATTTATATATATAATCAGCACAATAAACATTATTAAATTGTCTGAGTAAAATCAAAGCATGAAACACGCAGTCAGTGCTGAATTCTAATGATGCTGAATGCCCATGATTGCATGGGGAAAGGATCTTAACAAGCCTTGATTTGAGCTTTGGCATCCGCCTCACAAATCACACGAAATGTTCTCTCTTTAATAGTGCTGAATATTGATAAATGTCTCTGCACGGCACAACAGGGAAGTTGGTCTCTATTGGCAATCTTTACCAAAGTGTGTTTTTTCCTTCTCTACACTCAAGGGTTTACCCTGAATGATTTAATTATAATTTTCCTTGTGTAAGACAAATTAAAGAGGAGAGTAGGAGTGTCATGCCAAAGCAGATTATTTATCTCCTTAACAGATTGCTGTGCACCAAACCCCAGAGCTGCTGCTGCCGCTCCTTACAGGAACTGGGCGAAATGTGGGGCAAAAGCATAGATGTAATATACATTTAAAGCCCAAATGAATGAAAGCATTAACCCGTTATTTACAGCTGGAATCATTTCATTACTGTGAAAGCCACATACACAGAGCACATGCAACCCACGAGTAGCACCGTGATCCCCCTGCCCATGCAAACAAGCAGAGGCTGCCTTCTGCTTTCAAGCATTCTGCTGCCCTGCAGTACAGCCATGTCCCGGGGTGACTTCTGCCAACCTTGTGCCCTCAGCTTCTAGCCATACAGGGGAACTTCTCGTTCCTCAGCTCTGAGAACTGCGGGTGACACCGGAGCTGCATGGGACCAAAGCTTCTCCCTGCACAACAGTGGCACTGAGCTGGTGTGACATAGCAATGTGTGGCCATGCCAAGTAGCCAATGACTGCAGTTCTCCTGCTACCTTAAAACTTATTTATGGCAAAAACGTGCTTTTACACCCAACATGCTCAGCTGAGTTCCTGCTTGCTGATGACTTTCACACAGGTACTTCTGCTGCCACTGCAGTCAGACAAGTGCCTCCCACTTCACAGGGCTCACAACCTGAACCAGTGGGATCAGGAACCCCATAAAACACAGCCGGAACTATCCCAGCAATGACAGCAATGACAGTAACTCCCACATAACCAACTTGCCTCCTGCAGCCTACTCCTTCTCCAAAGCCCAAGAGGGTGGGGGGAAACAGCTTTACAGCACACCCTAAAAGTTAATGTCACCTGTATATGATTATTTATGGCTGCCGGGCAGTCGTTATGATGTAGCTGTGGTTAACTGTTAGGACACTTACAGCTTTTACTATGTGCTTTTTATCGTTGTTTAAATCCAAATAAATAGCTCTTGGTTCTATCAGATGGGAGCTAACGGCTGACTCCACCAGTGCTGCATAAGCAACAGAGAAATCCGCATCACTCCTCTGCCCCACAGTGATGCTGGGGTGAATTAAGTCACAGTATGTCCCCTGATGCAGGGCAGCAGCACGACACACATCTCATGAAACACTACAAAAGTGAGCAAGTTGTGGGTGCTCAGCAGGTGCCCAACCCTGGTGTATCTGCCTCTCCATCATGGGGTGATAAGACACAGGAAGCTGGCTCATGAGGGAGGAGGTAAGGGAAATGGCACACTCAAAACTGACAACTCCCCCTGACCTGATGGTGGGATGGGGTCTGCTGTATGTGCAGCTCAGCTGTTTTGCTGAGGTAGCTTGGCACTGGAGCCAGCACACATTTACCTGCAAGCCTAACCAAGCCACGCTCCCACCAGATCCACTGTTACTTCCAATCTTAATCTCTGCCATCAGAAAGTAACCAAAGCTCTGCCTGGGCCTGTGCTCCCTTTTGTAACTCAGCTAAAACTTCACTTCCTGTGGGCTTTCAATACTGCAATGCACCTCCCTGCTCACCTGCCACCCTGAATGCCTTGCCTGAACATAACATATCCCTTCAGAAAGAAACACATCTAAACCAAGAGGCGTTTCTCCTGTGTCCTAAGAAATGCAGGCAGGCACCATGGGGCCTGGTGAGACTGCAACACAACCCTGAAGTGCATCAGTAGGCATTCTTCTGCCTGGAGTCTCCTGCTCTACTTATGGATAAAGATGTAATTCAATCACTGCAGCAAATGGATGGCATAAACCTTCAGTGTACCAAACAGAGTCAAGATAAAGCAAAGTCTGTAGCCCTCTTTTTTGTATTCCTAAATACAACTATTTTTTAATTCGATATTGAAGAGAACTCAATAGAAACGTAAGTAAAGTATAATGACAAGCTTTAACAATACATCTATCAACTCAACAACAGAAGATCTTAAGTCTTCTAACCTCATTCAGTCTCAAACAATACTGTGGCATGTTTATGCATTCCTAGCTCATTTATTTGGAACTTTACTAATAAAAACATATGTATCTCCCTGTTTGTAGATCCCAATTGCCTGCAGGCCACAATTACACAACAGCTCTCAAACACATGGATTTTCAGTTCTGCCTTATAGTGTATATGAGAGATTCATGTATTTCCTCTATGTTTCAAACCACACAGCAATGGTGTATTGTTTCCTCAGCATGACTGTCATTAGCAGACAACACATGCAGCCATCCAGTGTAAGAACATCCACTTCGCTGCATGGCTTTTTGCTTTATAAACTAAGAAAAACACAGGTTAAAAATCTACTGGGGAGTCATAAAGCCATCTTGTTCAGCTCTGTATGTAGCCAAAAGGAAACTTAATTGTTTAATAAACATCAATTGGTTTTTAGCATCTCATGTCAGTCTTCACAAAAACCACATCCTTGACACTTGCATGCAGTATAAATGTACGTGCCAACGTTCTGCCACACGTCCCTGCAATGGATAGAAAAAGATGCCTTACACACACTGCACTTCTTCTGAACGCTGTGTGTGTTCTTCTTTAAAACCTATCTATTCCCAACAGCACTATTTTCTTAATATTAGAGAGATATAAGAGGTATTTATACAGCTTCCCTATCAATCCACTTTCAGGCCACCAGAAATATAAACTCTATGGCTTAAAAATTCCATTATCCTCTTTCTAATGAAAGAAAGGAGGATGGAAAGACAAAGCCATCAGTTTCCATAAAACCCAGCTTTCACTAGTGTCTGATGTAACGTTTCTAGATGGGTGAAGGGGCTCTCCTGAATGCAAAGAAGCCCAATGAGGATGCTCCCATGATCCCCGAGACTCCTCTCCTCCAACGCAGGGTTGGCATCGCTGCCGCCTGCAGCCCTGCTGCCCAGGCCCGTCTATCTCACCGCAAGCAAAAGTTATGTTGTTAGACACGCCTCAGTGGAATCTGGGGGTGTAAAGAAACAAACCTGCAATAAAGCATCCTTGGGAATAAAGCGGAGCCTGTGCTGAGAAGCACGTCAACAGACAACCCCTGATTTAAGCCATTTCTTCTAACAATGCAAGCCTAGCACGCATAAATTAACTCACACTTCTAAAAGCCAAACAACACCAGTTAGCTAATTTTATCAGCACTTAAAAAATGCACTTTGTTTTAGAGAAACCTCATGAACTCAAGTCCAGCCTGCTTTGCGAAAGCAAGTAAACACAGAGAAGAAAGGCAAACGTCTTAAATGAGCTGGGCACTGAAATTTGGCAGAGAAGTGGATGACGTGTGGCACAACAGCCTGTAGTGACCAACTGATTTCTTCTCACCTCCCATCTGCAAACCCAAAGCACATCGGGAGTAACAGCACAGGTGATGCAAGAAAGCAGCTACTCTTTTCACGCTTCCCCCCCCCATACGCTTATCCAACGCTCTTTTAATTAGCTAATTGTGCCCACATTGATCCAATTAACAAGCCACAAAGACCTGAACAAAAGGAGCATATTCTGCCCAGTGGAGACTCCATTCAACCACGCCAAAATCAGACGCGGAGGACAAAATCGAGGCCAAGGCAGTTGGCCACTGTTCCCAACAACCCTGCCCTGATTTCAGGCACATCGAGACGCGAGGATGGATGGAACTCCGCCGGCACCTACCTCTCCCTTTTAGGAGTGTGAACCGATAGCTGTCCGTTGGTCGACGCGTGTGGGTTTATTATTAAGGAGGTCTTAGACGGTGCGGACGAGGAAATGCAGGTGGTGGACAGGTCGAGGCTGCTGTGGTTGTTGCTGGCTGCCTCCTCGGCTGTGTGCGAGCTTGTCACTTCCTTCCAGAGCTGCTGCAGTTCTGTTGGAATCATGCCTGAAACAAACAAATTGGATAATTAAATCAATTAACAGCTAATTCGGCCGTCTTCAAACAGTAATTAAATCAAAGAGTCAGTAAACAAAGCCTAGTGTTAGTTTTGTGTGTGCGTGTGTGTGTTTGCACGCATGTAATTTTTTTTATTAACTGAAGGCTAATCCTGAACACTGCACATCTCCTGCTGTGTTTTCTGGGGCGATACCTGCAACACCTTTCCAAGGCAAAATGTGGGGCTGGGGGAAGGAGACCCACACCACACAACACCCCCATCAGCAGTCGGATTATTACCACATTCTGTTCTTTTTGGAGCAGAGGGCCCGGTCCCCACTCAGCAGAAATCCCCAAGATCAAACCAAGGGCGGCCGAGGGCTGCTCCTCATTTCAGCTCGCTTTCTATTGTTTTAAGGAAAGTAAATACTGTCTAACCTGTTTTTGAAAGGAAGGGAGATCTGAGGGAAAAAAAAACCCTCAGTTTTATTATTATGACAACATGAACCACAATATGACTAATTTTGCGCTTAAGTTTTAAATGATGACAAATAGCTTTGTTATTAAATACAGTTTTTATTAATCACTTTTAGACATAAATTATGAATTCATATTGTCTTCCTGAAATGCTTTTCAAATTTTAACAGTCAAATTGATTATACTATGATTATTTCATTAACACACCTATCTTTCTCATTAATTTTGGTTTCTCGAACTGCTCACTTAATTGATGGATGTGTCTACTGAAAAACTGTATAACTTTCTATACAAGCAACACTATTATTACTGTCATTTCTTAGATCAGTGCTAATGAGCCATTCAAAAGTAAAACGAAAACATAAAATAAGCTTCAAGAAATAAATAAAAAAATTGTTTTCTATTGTGCCAAAATGGACACCAGGCCTGGGACACACATGTAGCTTCCAGCCGACAGAGCGAATGAGAACTCTGCCAACTACGGTGGGCTTAAACTGGGGCCTGGAGCACAGGGACACACACGTCAGCATGGCATGGGCTCCCACCGAGATCATGGGTTTGGATAAAGCTTACGTTTGTGACACCATCTGACAAGTCGGGTTCTCAAAGTGAAGACTATTTCAGTGCTCCTTCAGAAGGCTATGGGAAAAAACGCGCAGCAGAGACGCATCACTTAAATATTCAGACCAGAAGAAATAATGAAAGTCTGCATGGTTTTAAAGAGGTCTCTCCCATCAGCGTGCGTTGAGATGGTTTGGCTGACTGCTCGTTGTTTGGGCACGCTGTGGCACCGGAGCTATCCTAAGGAAATCTGCCATTTTCTGAGCACACAGCAGCAGCTCAAATAGCCACACATCTCACCAAACCTAACGTACTGAAATGGGATAAAAAAAAATAAAAAAGGCAGTATGCATTATATTCATTTGAAACACATAATAAAAAATGCCAAGGTCTAAATTTAATTTATTTTTGTCATTTAGAATACAATGGATAGATAATCATCTCAACGTGATCAGCCAAACATCTTTACTTTGCTAAACTGTTAAAGATTTTAATTATGCTAGCTTTGGAGAGCACTGGTCTAATGAGGCGATAGACTCCAGAGAATCTAAGTGGTTAAGAACTGTGAAATGAGTCTGATAGGATTTTTTTATATTCACCGTGGATCGTTTGCATATCAAAGAGGAGTAAATTATTGCACGACAGACCAATAACCTTCCCCGCCTTTCTGAGAGTAGCATTAACAAAAACAGTTGGTCTCCTGTAACGGTTCACTACAAAAAAATGCTAAAATCCTTAAGTATCTGCAATTAATATATATTATAAAAGAGGCTTCAATTTATACATTAAGTGATCAGATATTCTTAGGACACATTCGTTTCTCCAAAGCCACGTCATTTTCCTTTCATAAGAACCAAACGCCAATTACATTTTGATGGATTTTGTCCCAAATGAGCATTTAGTTATTAGACGTATTCAATTATTACTTGTCCCCTGAAATTAAACCTCTGAGCAAATTAAACAAAGAGAAAGGTCAGTACACAAGCCTATGTCCTGTTTTGCTCTATCTGGGCTATTATTTTCAAACACCTTGCGAAGTGACAGTGTGGGATGTATTTTTAGCTAACACGCTTGACAGGACTGTCTGCGCACTAACAATTACCTGCGAGCACGGCTGACCCTTACACCACTGTTTACTCAACTGAAACAATAGTGAATAGACTTGTCTGTTGATGATAACATATTGATATGAGACCATATGAGTCGACACCTATTTTTATTTTCAAGAATAAGCAAATAAGGCGGTCATTCTTTCCCTTATTCCCCACCCCCCACGCACCCCTTCTCTGGATCTGTGGATAAGCCTTTCATTAATTGAAGGAGCAGCACCACTCTCCTTTCTCCACCTCTGCTTCTCCTTTCCCCCTTCCTTTCCTTCCCGGTCACTACTGGATGTACTCATGCTTCAGCTCCAGGACAAGCCTACAAGTTATACAGCACTTAAAATACAAACATCTACAATTCCCAGCTCTCTGTAGAGCCTGGGCAAGTCAAGGGGTTTGTTCTGACTTCTCACACAAGTGTAACTCCTATTAGCAATAATGAGAACAGCATATATTGAAGGAGAAATAGAAAACACCCCATTTGGGCAGAAAAAAAATGAGTGAGAGATAATAAGACAGACTTCAGCTTGGATGGTATTACTGAAGAGTTGGGTGTGACGTCAGACTCACAACCCATGGTTCAGAACTGAATGCAGCACTGGCATCACTCGATTAATTAAAAAAGAACAATTAATTTTTAAAAAGCCTCCCTCCTCTCTCCTCCAACTCCTGAGGAGCATTCCTAACCAGCCTGCTGAACTGGGCAGCTGGAAGGTATGCTCACTACTCATCCAGCAAAACAGTTAAACAAATAACAGAACAAATGGTAAAAGCAAGCCCAACAGATCCAACAAAACGCACGCAATAAATAACATCATTTACCATTGAACAGCTTCACTGTAATAGCAAGAACTAAATTTTATGGCAGATTCCCAGAACTGCACTGCAGCTACCCGAGATCACTCCTGCCTGTGCCCCAACTCGGTGCCTACCGGTACCAGGATGCAGACCTGGAACTGCGGGATCCATGGGAGCAATCAGCACCGGGATGTCTCGGTCCTATTATTTTCACTCACTCACGATCTGAGGTGTGATTTGCAGTTTCATTTTACAGATACTGAAGATTCAGCTCTCAGCTCACAGCACTGCTGAAATGTGGCTTGTTTTTAAACTGCTACTATGTACACATGTAAAATCTAGATTATAGGTGTATCTAAACACAAAACAGCAAAAATTACACAAATATAACATTAAAGGATGTGCTATTTTGTGTAAGACAACAGGCGAGCACACCAACTGAAATGCAGCTCTGAACAATGTATTAGCTCTAAAAACAGAACAAAAATCACTTATGAAGTAGCATTCTCTCTTTCAAAACATTTATTACTATTACAGATCCTTAGGAGTAAGAAGCAAGATGCTCTTAACTAAATTCATAGCTACATTAACTAGAGGGCTGGATGTTCCTTTTTATATGCACGCTCACAGTATCAGTCTCTCTGTCGCCCACTGTTCTGAAAACAAAAAGGGATTGTATTTTTTTTTTTAAATGAGAAGTGTCCATTACCAATTATTTTAAACTACAGCCCTGGCTCCTCATTGCATTTTTCAGGACAACCAGTCCCCTTCATTATGAAAGAAAATGTAGGCACAGGTTTAAAAAATGTATGTTGTGGGGACAGCTGACAGATTACTGCTCACGGAACTCAATTTCCCAACCCCAGGTATCACCGGCTCAAAGACAAACAGAGTTGCTCAACCTCTTTGTGTCCTTGTACCTCCATACCCAGGTGACCATGTTCAAGCAAGCAGAAAGTTGATTTAAACCTCGTAATGACATCAGTTTTAAGCCATCGTCTCTCTGATAAAAAAGAATCGTGCTGGACTGCAAGCTGCCTGAATCCTCCGGTTCCTCCCCAGCCAGCGCCGCACCCCACAGCTCACCTCCCTGCACAGAGCAGCCCTCCCAGCCCTCCTGTTTGTGTCTGTGTTGTTCTGGCACCCCTTGGCTTTAAACAGGCTTCTTCCCAACGCGGTGAGGACTAACAGTGGCACTTGGCTGCTAACCGTATCAATCAATGCCACGACTGCTGAATTACCTACTGGTGTCTCCGATGTGTTACTGCACAGATTACACTTCATGCATCACCACATTCATTTCTTTCACATTACACATGAGCGTGTCTTGTCACTGCCCAATTGCCCTCCTTTGGACAGCTTAACTGATGTACCACACAATGAACCTTACTGAGCAAACTTAATAGTATAGGAGCTGTGGGAAAAATTAGAAAGGTTGAAGCTGGAGTCCAGTGGGCGTGTGGGAACAGCTTGTGGTGTTTCCAACAATAAATCCAGAGCGTAATTAACGCGCGTTACAACATTCTGCACATACAAATGGCATTTGTCTACCTGCCCATTTTCCCAAACTCATCTCAGCGCAGTGATGGTGACTGACAAACTCCTGTCCCAGGCCAGAAGCTGCTGCTGCCACAACCCGCCCGCCTGCGCATCGGGAGTGCACAACCAGGAGCAAAGCAGGGGTCCGGGTCTGGGAGTGTGGGTTCCCCATGACAGGGTCAGGGGCTCCAATACATTGTGGGTCATGTGAAAATGGAAAACAAGCCTCAGTAAACCACACCAGCCACCTGGCAGAGCAGTCCCCACTTGCCAGCTTTCTCTCCCTCTATCCATGTCAGTTAACATTTACCAGCCATCTTGCTCTCCTTTTTGCAGCTCCGATACATATAAAAAAGGAGGGCGATGAACAGAAGCAATTTCACCCCCAACCCCATTTAACCAACCAGAGCTGAATGTAAATACATTATATGGTTTAGCAACCAGTAGCAGCCCTAAGGCTGCTTTGAAGAGCCCAAATCATTTCAAGCTGAGCTGACTCCAGTTGTTTGAGGTGGGTGTTTAAATTTATTATGGGGCAAAGGGAAGGGAAAGGCACAGCTATTCAGAAATATCTGCATCTTGGCTGAAAGACCTGGTCCTCCCTGAGCCACGCCAACTCTGAGCCACCAGCTTGAGTGACAACACACAGAGCTCAGGCACGTCTGTTAAAGTGTCCCAAAGCTTGCAGAGAAATCGAGTTGGAATACAAACAAACAAATAAATAAATAAATATAGCCGAGGAGAAAGAAAGAAAATAAAAAAAATCCAGGTTGTAATTACTGTCAGAAGTATTGTGATTTGAGTAGCTATTGCTTTCAATGTATCAATATCTTAAAAAAAATAGGGATTTCAGCAAATCGGTGACTTCTTGCATAGTGCAGGACTGAATAAAGACGTAGGAGGATCTAGTTGTCAGTAACAGCAGTATAACAACATTTAAACTAAATGGAGTCAATTCCAATTTGCCTCTGTGTGGAGGGAAGAACGAAGCTATGATGTACGCAGGCAGTGAAAGGAAGGACATATAAATATGCACAGAGAGGAGACACTGTCACACTCCCTGGCAGCTGCAGAAAAGGGCAATCCCATTTCCACACTCAGCAGCGTGTGGTCAGCACTGTTCTGTGCCCAGCTCTGCACCAGCCACGAAGCCAGAAAGGGCTAAGACAGCACTTCATAAAAAGTGAAGGGAAAGCTGCTCTCAAGCTATCCTAAGCCATGAACCCAGAACCAGCATTTTATTAGGAAGCCTCCCATGGAGGATTTCGAGTCCAGGATAGTCCAATGAGCAACTTCAAGTTCACCAGCATATAGCTGTGCCAACCGAGTCCAAACTAATCCGCCTGCCTCCTGCTAGCAAGCACGGCCCACAGTTTCAGTGCTGCCCTTCTCAAGAATACCTTTACAATGCCCACCCTGCCTGTCAGGATTTCTCTTTGTTTCTTATTTTACGAGCCTATGAGATCACGCTCTGGCTTACTGAGTGACAACGTGGTGTGCACACGCTATCTGCTTGCTCGGCAGCTCCCCAACCCCTCACCTACCTTGTGCAAGGGGCTGCAAAGGCAGAGTAGGCTGGCCAGGCTGGATTGTTAGCAGCCCTTGACGCTGCAAAGTCAGGAGGTGCTGCTGTTGCAACTGCTGCATCTGTAAGAGTTGCTGCTGAAAGGCCAACTGCTGCGTAGCCACCTGCTGTTGCTGGGGCTGGAAAAGAAAAAAAAAAAATGCACATTTGTCAACAAAGAGCAAAGCATTAACAGCGATCCTTGTCTAAACACACAGCAACTTCTGATCACAGTCGCTTGGGATTGAGAAATGACAGTGAGCCCACCACCCGGTACCAAGGCTTGCTTAGGCGCTGGTGCTACCAGCGGGGCCGCAGTCCATTTCTAATCCCCCCTACAAACCCAACTAAAAATGTACGCAGCGTTTCTTGGTCCACACGATTGCGCTTTACCCCGGAAGCGGCTGCCTTTCGGTGTCAGATAAAGCAAACTCTGCTGGCAGCTGCTAAAGTCCTGGGCAAT
Source organism: Gallus gallus (assembly GCF_016699485.2). Taxonomy (NCBI): domain Eukaryota; kingdom Metazoa; phylum Chordata; class Aves; order Galliformes; family Phasianidae; genus Gallus; species Gallus gallus. The sequence continues at coordinate 16,156,337 of NC_052543.1, forward strand.
TCTTTGAAGCCAAGAACACACGCAATGCAAGAGCCACTCCACACAACCACATCACACTTGGACGTCACCAGCAACAACCCTGTACTCTGCTCTGTTTGCTCATGCAAGGGTCGTCTCAGCGATTAAGGCAACACGACTGGCTACATTTCTGCTATACTGTACTTACTCTCTTATCCGTCCATCAAGCGACAATACCGCTATGCTCAGAATTATTCCTTGCTGTATTTAAGGCTGCTACTTCTGCGCCTTGAAATTTTTAATTATTTTCACTATAAAGAAGACAGAGCTGCTTTACTCCACAGGGACACGAACCCTGAACCTTCGAGGTGTAAAAGAACATGTTGCTTTTCTCACCACTGTACCCGGAGAAGCTTTTAACTACTCTGTTTATCACTTCTGACATAAATAAATGAGAAAAAATCAGACCTTTGAAGAAGAAAAACTTCATCTAATATTGTTAATTAGCCATGACAAACGATGAAATAACATTGTAAATCTTTCATAGAAACAGCCACTAGATTTTAATTACACACATTCATAATTTAGCAAACAACATCTTACTTGAATGTGAGTGTTTAATATGTACAGTACTCCAGGCTTCTGAGTCCTTAATTTTGTGCAGTTAAGCAAGCCTCTAGGTTTTGCTTCCGTGCTCATCTCGTGTTTTATTTGCTTTGTTCTTAAAATCCATGAAAGGCTTTGCGTTTTGATAAATATCTTTTTATTTATTGTACAATGACAGGAGGAAAACTTTTGTTGTGTAAAACATCAATACATCGTGCCAGTGTTTAGCAGTTCCTTGTGCTAGCCAAAAAAAATTAATGTAGATTTCCTTAGTAATTATCTGAGTGATAGAAAGATAATACAGTGCAGTAGTACAATAAATAGAAGGAAATTATCTAATATCCCTAATCTGCTAGGAATCATATCAAGGTGGAGGTCTTATACACATTATGGCTAACAATTACGGAAAGAAAATTAACTCTTGCAAAACTCCACACTTTCTCAAATAAACCCCGGCCGCATCGGGAGCGCTCTGCTGCCCTTCCCCGCTATCACTGCAGAGGATCGCTGGCCCCGTTCCCTGCTGGTGTCAAGCAGGAAACATCCACCCGGGTCAGAGGAGCGGGGCTGACGGCCACCAGCCAGGGGCCGGGGCCCCACCTTCTGCCAAGGCACTGCAGCTCCGGCCTGCCAGGCTGAACGTGACACAGCCACAGCACTGCCATTTGCTTTTAAATAAAACATCACTGGGCAAAGTGAAGGGCAATAGCAACTATTATTATTAAATTCCTCCTATTGTTGGTTTTTTTTTTTTTGTACTTTCAACGCCCCATCGATCTTTGTACTACAACAAACTGCATGCCTACAACTGTACTGGCAGGCAAGTTAATTTTTCTTCTTTCCAGAGAAAATCTATAACTTTGAGAACAGTTACACAAACAAGTGTTTAGCTATACTGGAACTCGGAGTTTCCATATCTCTGCCACAGCTTGCTCAGACAGATCCAGTTGTTGCAACAGCACCGGATGAACGCGAGCTGCAGCGACAGTTATACTGCACTTAGAGCAGTGTCTGCCTCCAGAGATGCTCATTCTCCAAATATATACAGAATCCCTGAATCTTCAGAGCAGGAAGGGGCCTTTAATTAATATACAGTCTATGTATATGTATGTATATATATATATATATATATACACACACACACGTATATATAATGTGTGTATATATATATATATGTGTGGTATTTGTATTTTGTGAAAATAAGCTACAGTAGTCAGTATTTTACCTGTTTGCCATCTGAGTGCAAAGTTGGCATTAAAAAAGAAAAAAAGCAGAGAAACGGCTTTATATAAATGGAGTGATGGCTGTGGTTGTCTTCTCAGCCATCCCAAGAAAAGCTCCCGAACGCGCCCTGCTTTGAAAAGCCAGGATATAAAAGTATACAAGGCCCATTGTCCAAGAAAGAATTTAAAAGCAACACGCGTTGCCAAACTGCGCTCCCCACCCAGTTACCAAACACAGGATACAAGTCAGTTTGTTTACTTCTCACAATTGAATGCATACAAAAAAGGTCTCAGTGCAGTCCTGTTGTCAGGTCAGTAGTCAGTGTTAAAATGCTGAAATATCCTGATAAAACTTGCATTTTTGGTCCCCTCCCTAAAGCCGCTGTCAAAGGTCTGTTTTCCTTTCTTCGGTCCCTCCCTGCAGCCTAACATAAACCGTCACAACCTCTGGAGGAACACGGCCGGGCCCAGGGGACGCCCCGCATGGCCGGGCCTGGAGGTCTGGGGGCAGCGCTATGGCCGTGAGCCCCCCGGGTTGGGCCCCCTCCAGCGTGGGGCGGTGGGCACGGGGTGTGTGTGCCTCCTTTTGGGATGGGGCAGCAGCACCAGCCGTGCGTGCCATGACACGGAGTGACGTAGGTTGGTAGACTTGCTCCATCTGTCAGCGCACAAAGCCACACCGTGTCCGCATTGCGGCCACCAGGCCACAGGATGCGCTCTGTGACCCACTGTCATCTTGTGTAAAAAAAAAAAGACCATCACTCGCATGCTAATTCAGCCAGAATAACCTCCTCCGTGCAGGAAAAATGGGGCCAAGCAAGCCTGCTCTGGAAACGGGCCTCTGCTGAAACCCTCAGCAAAAAAAAAAAGAGCCTAGAGAAGGCTGGAGAGACTCGGCCCCTTGTTCTCCTCCCCACTATCATGTTAAATTGCTCTCCTTAGAACAGGAAGGAGTCTTTTCTTATTGTTACTTTCGATGGTGTAATATCAGAAGTGCGACCGCAGTAAACCAGTGTGTTAGATATTGAAATGCCATCACATTGTCTAACTTGCCTTCTCGTCTTTTTTAACACAAAGTATTTTTCTTCAAGCTCCAAGCCCTCATCTTTGTGTCTGAGACGCTCTCCTGTCTGACAACAGCAATTTAGAAGAGTTAACTTTTATCGTTCACTCTGCTGTGTAACTTTCCCCTTCAAATTTCTTTATCTGCCCTCTGAGCTCATCTGAACTTTCATGTTCTCCCAGCATGCAGGCTTGCATTCAAAACTATGTCTAATAGACCAAATAAGAGGTTAATAAGAAGTGGCAACAGAAAGAAAAAATACAATCCCTGGTAACTGATAAGAATGACAGTGGCAGCCCTTTATTGTTTGTCTTCAAATATAGAGTTAAAGATCTTTAAAAAACTAAATTTTGACGCCTTTGAAAAGAAAGAAGCACAAAATAACAACAGGGGGTTATTGCCTGCCAGCCACAGGGGAGAAGCTCCATAATTCTTATTCTCCCTTTTGAAGGCTGTTAGAAATCTGATTCAAAAAAGCAACAGCAGAAGGAGAAAGCCTCTTGAGGCTATCGCCATTTCCTGTGATCATGCATAATGCGTTTCAAAAGTGGGTTTTTACCAATTCTGTTGATCAATTGCACCTCCTTCATATTCCCTCTTTTTTCTGCTGTGTTTACATCTGATGTGACTCAATGACAAGCGCTGTCTGAGACTGTGAAACAGACCTGTCATGTTGATTTATGGGCGCATCAAACCACGACTTGTCCAAACTGAAGCTCGCAGTTCATTAATTAGAGAGTTGTGACTTTGAAGTCAGCTTTCAGACTGTGGTTTTTAACATTTGGCTTAATTTATATGCTCTTGAATGTGGATCTCTAAGGAAAAAACTGAAATTCCCTTCTTGTCTTTGAACTTCTTTTGACCGCACAATAATCATTTCTTTGTCCAGAGTGATGCCTGCATCCCAGAGTCATTAACGCGCATTGAACTGCCACTGATGAGTAAGCCCTACTGAATTAGAAAAACAGCCAGCAAAACAAAGCTGAGAGCATTCTGCACAGTGATATCTCACAATTACATGCCTTCCCTCCCTGTGCCATTTCCATTTTAATTACTGTTAGTCCTTTAGATTTACATTTTAGACACTTTTTAATCTGTTCCCTTTTTATTATAGAGGCGCCCGTAAGCGCGCTATGGCTAAGGTTGTGTCAGCGTTTTCATTATAAAGCCCCTGTTTTCAGGGGTTTATAACTCAGCTGGAAAAATTCTCTCCGGGTTGAAACTTGGCACAGGTGGCACGACCCACCAAAATTTGGGGGGTGAGAAACTGGCATGTGCTTCGAGCACCATGATCGGCATTGTAACCGCTGCTGCTATCGGAGGGCATCGCACAGCATCCCGTGCCGACGGGCAGCTTTCTGGGACCTACACTTGTCAGTGCCGACGTCAGGTGGAAGTCTCAAACTCCTTGGGACTACAGATGCCAGTGTGCTACCTTCAGGTGTTATTACAGCGAAATTGAATTCTGGCAGGCCAAAATCAACAAAACGAGACAGGAAGGAGAAGCGTGTTGTCCATACAGGCAGAAACAACCCTCGCCATCCCATTGCCGACATGGACCATGGTGGCATCAGCGCAAGGCCTTGAGCCATCATGCGCCACAACGTGTTGCAGTTCCCAAGCACAACACACTGCACTGAGATGGTATTCCTGTCCTACCTCTGCATCTCAGCTCTTGCTGCTCACAACAAACGCTGCCTGAGCACGGTGCCTCCTGCTGAGCCCATGCTGCAAGGAACCCACAGCCAGAACCTCTCAGGCTGAAAACTGCAAGTCCAAACTCAAAACCTCTTAGAACATTGCCCTGCCTGGAGAGAACAGCCCCATAGCTAGGCCTGCTTCTTTGCCCCCTCCCCTCTACAACATAACTAACTTCCAAAAGCACTCTCCCAAGATACAAGTCCAGATGCTTGCTCCAGTACTCATACTGAACATCAAGGCATGCTCCCTGGCTATAAAATATGTGGCAGCAAGCAAATGGAAAGCACAGGAAAATACAGGCGAAAACAGGACAATAACTCTAAATCTGAAAGCTGAGACCCGATAGAGTCAGTTCAGTTGTGCAATCATTTATAAGATGAATGACAGTTTAATAGCCACTAGACACTCCTCTGGGATCTGTGGTTTGAAAGTAAAATGGGTATTGTCTGTACCTCTTTAGGCTGTTTTCCAGCATGTTGTTGCTGTAAAAGTTGAAGCTGCAACTGTTCCTGTTGTTTCTTATAAAACTCTTGAAGCTGCTGCTACAAAGAAAAGGAAAGATGGTAAGTAACAAAGTGGAGAGCCAATTCAGTGTCCCTTTTGGTGTAATACACAAACTGTGATTTGAAAAATAGCATCCTTTTATCTGTAATGGTCTGACCTTTAGTTTGAAACTCGACAATAAATTCAGTGCACACTGACTATTCTTGGCATTATCGTTTGAAAAGTAATCTCCAAAATGAACTGATGAAAAACATACCATTTTCTACACAAACTAATTAAAATAAGGCAAGGAATGACCTTTGATTGTAACAACAAAGCCAAAATGCCCTTGCTGAGAGAGCCTGGCGAATCTCTGTTGTGAAACACACATGCTTTCTAAATGATAGGGTTTGACTATATTAAGTGTTGTTCAATACATGTACAGACATTCTGGGAAACACTCTCCTCCTCCCTGCTTCAGCTGCACACTGCACACGCTGCGCTGTGGGATGGAGGCAGCAGGGAGGGGACACGCAAGGTGCACTCTGGTGGGTGCTCGTGCCAGCCTGACTCACGAGCCCAGGCTGAGCTGAACCCCACAGTAACCCAGGGTCAGCAGACAACTTTCAGCTGAGAAAGGGCCATGCGTTAACACGGGGCACAGAGAAACACCAATGCACCATGCAGCACACGCTGGCTGAAATTAAATGGATGAAGGCTTGCAAACCTCTTCACATTCGCTGCCACTGTTTCAACGGCCCTTTATGGTCTCACGTGGACGTAACGAGGTCTAAAATGGGAAGTATTACCCAACTACATCATTTATTGCAATTAATCAGGGCACACCACACTTTCTGAGGGATGCAGGCAAAATCAACAGGGACATCTGCTGAAGTCCTGACACTTAAATATGCAGCTGTATTATTTAGCTGATCTTGGAAACGCTCCTAGCGCTGCTCCCTGGATTTGTTTCCAGTAGCTATTTCTAGAACTAAAAACAAAAGAGCAGTCGGTTCATCTCAGAGCGTGGCTGCCCTGCTGTACAGACCCTGAGACGTGGGCAGCTGCCTTCCTCAGGAACATAGAAGGAGGCGAAGCCCCCCACCCACCAGGGGCTGCAAAGGCAACAATTACCTGTTGAAGCATGAGTGCCTGCTGCTGCTGGAGCAGGACTTGGAGTTGCTGGGGAGTTAGCACTTGTTGCTGGAGGATCTGCTGCATTTGCTGGGGAGTGATCACTTGAGGTGTCATCATAGCCACCGACACGGGAACCTGCAGGGGACACAGAGTGGTGGTCAGGGAGCATCACTGCGGGAGGTGAACCCTGCCCTGAGCACAGAGGGACCCGCGCTCCCCCAGCCACCCAGCTCCCTCTCTGCAGGGCACGGTGACAACAGGAATTCTTCAGACAGCACTACAGCAAAACCTGTTAAGATTTATTTATTTTTACAAGGAACTGTCAGCTCAGAGCATTCCCTCCCAGAAAGCCCCTCCCTGCCGTACAGAAATTCAAGAGCCCAGTATCCCGTGCTGATGGGATCTGGGCCCTATTACGACAGGTTTTTAAGGAAATTGAAGGAAGGCTCAGTGATGTGAATAACAGCACTACGCTCCTATGCAATTTTAACAGAAAGGCCCTACTGCGATGTCTTTACCATTCCATATTCACCCAGCATACAGATGTCTTCAATTCTTTCATATTATGTGAGATACCATTAAAAGCCGCTTTCCATGACATTTCAGTGACAAACAGCTACAGTGATGAACTTGATAGCATTTCATATTTGCAACTGTTAACACGTTTCTGCACGGGCATCTTTGCAAGGAACCTGTACACTGTATCTGAAAGGATGATGTCTTGTTCAGATAAAACACTGACATTAAAATGACAGGCTGTCTTGGCCAAGGTTACACAAATTGTATTCAAGCGGATACCTAATGACAATGCTATGAATTCTGCAAGCTTTCTAGAATGTAATTTAGCTATTCAAAATAATCACTGCACTTGTGTTTAATTTGCAGACTACATGAGAACCATTTTGTCAGTCCTAGTAATGCAAGAAGACTATTTCCCCAGAAACCCACCCCTCTATCCTCCACCCCAAAAAAGGAAAAGAAAAGGGAGAAAAAAAAACAATAGAGGAGAAGACAAAACCCTGTGAGTTTTAACAGTAATATTTAAGCACCTTACTTTTCTATAGTTTCAGATCAAATACGTGACAGCACAAAACTAAAAGCAGTAAAGGATATACTTTGTTAAAAAGGATCTCCTGTCATCTCATGCATTACAATAAAAGGTAATAACATGTTTAGCACTTTTTCTGTGCACCACTTTTTAAAAAATCAGCAGACAATAGCTGATCTGAAGATAAAAGAGCTTAAAAAAAACCTCTTCCCGGGTACTAGTAAGCAAGGGAGAAATGCAGTATTAATTTTATGTAACATAATGTCTTAATATGCAGTTTATCTTGACTTTTTCACATGATTTGTCCTGTCATTTGCATAGCAAGCTCTCATTCCTAATTTCACAGTCATTATGCACTGATGTCCTGATTTCTCAGCATCACTAATTTTGATGAACTAAAAACGGTTCCTGAAGGTCAGACTTATGTACAGCACACATCACTCTGTGTTGTTGTGTACATGTCATGCGCTGGGGCCAGACCCTGCCTACAAAACGTGCTGCAGACACGTCCAGCAAACTGACATCCCATTAACGCCAACGTGGTGTGGAGTGAACCCCCCGCGTCCCAGCACAGACCTCACGTGGCCCACACTGGGGCAGGCAGGTGTGAAGGTTGAGAAGCAGACACTGAAGGGTGGACACACTCAGTCCCTCTAGGACTGAAGCCACCGGCTGCATCCATGGGAGAGCCACCAACCTGGCAGTGCGGTACCACCGCCCCCAGCTCTGACAGCACCGACCCATAGGCACAGGCAATCAATCCCATCAATCCAGAGGATCTTAATCCATACACTGTTAAGAACTTTTCTGGGAGTAGAAAATTATTTCACTAAATGCTGTAGCCACTATCTTCGCCCCGAAGCATGACTCACCTTCGTCATTCCCATCCCCAGAGAAGTTTACTTTACCCTGAGGTTTGTACTACCTTCCATTGAAGTTGGACTGAGCAAACAGAAAAAGAAGCATGTTTAAGTATGTTTTCTGTGCCATTCTTGGAAGATATACAACACAAATACTCCTCGGTCAGATTTATGACGACAAGCAGGGATACAGACAGGAATAGGGTGGGGTGCTGTAAACCCTACACGCGGGTGATTAATACGCAGGGCCGCATTCTGCCAGCAGCTATGCGGAGACAACTCCCATTCACTTCCACGGCTCCTTTGCACATTTATCTCAGGACAGATCTCAGGATTCGGCCCTGCCTTTGAACGGCGGCCACGTACCTTCCGGTGAAGAATCTCCCAGCTGCTCACGCTCTGCTCCAACAGCAGCACTTAACCGGGGAGGGAAGCAACGCGTCTGTGTGTATACAAACACTCACGCAGGTGCGTATAAGCAAGGCCCACCTTGCAGTACAGGTCTGCATTGCTCTGCTCGACCTCGTTTTACCGGCTGAAACCACATCTTCACACCCCGCCCGTGGCTTCGAGAAGGTCCTGCCTGTCATTTGTCAGAGCAGGCAGCAGCCGCGCTTCCCCTGAGCTGCGGCTCATGGTGGAAGCATCCTAAGAGCAAAGAAACTCAAATAACCCAGAAAGCGCCGTGTTACAAACGACACGCGCCCCAGACAAGCGTGGGCACACGTACCGTTGGAGGCCTTTAAATAGTTAAGAATTATGGCCTATATATCCACTCTCTTAACTCCCAACGTCCAACTTTTTCATGTAGCTAGTCCCTAGTAATACTAGGAATCAAAGGGCATGCAGCTCCAGCAATAGGCTATTATAGCCCACACTTTATTACCCATTACTACCGAGGTCATTAGCGGTAAGAGTGATTGTACCGGTCTTAACCTATTGATCATTGTAACTACTATCATTTAATCCCGTGTTGAATGTCTGGAAAGCTGCTAAAGGCACACCAGAGAGAGTGCTTTAGCGATGAGAAATATAGCCAAAGCTTGGAAATTACACTTTGATTCATAAAATCTAGCCAGTGGTTTAAATCAATAGTATTTAAAACAGTCATGTAAGTTCTTAACTACGGCTCTCTAATATTTATGGGTCCCTTTTTGAGTGTATTCAGTCAAAACTAAGCTTTATCCTACACACCGTGCAATATACTTTACATCACGTTAGATAAAAACTATTTATTTCTGATATTTTTGTCTGATGGTAAACGAAACCTAAACTGAAGGCTGTAAATTAATTGTAGATTTCTATCTCTCAGATGTCAACTTAAATGTGTTGCCAAAAAAAAATTACCAACCAACTTTGAAAACGGCTTAACTGTTTAAGTACATGAAAATGAGCGTGTTTTATGAGTTAACAATGAATCACAGAAGGCAGTTTATGAAGAACTAAAATAATTCTGTCTTACTGCCTTCAGGGAATTGAAGTTCAAATTAAAGTACTGGCAGATATATTTAAAGAATGCTAACTGAGCATGCAGGACAGAAATCAATCTTTCCTCCCCCCCCAGTTGTTTATTTCTGTTTTCTACATGAAACACGATTGTTGTTATTGATATGATTAATGAACCACTTCTGGTATTGTTGACTGATAACAATAAGGGTGTGGTAGATACCCAGCTGCGTGTAAACCTGGCAGCAAAGGTAAAAATACAGCTGCAAGTCAGTTTGGGGAGCTGTGCTAGTACAGACCTGCTGACATGTTAATACCAGCAATGGCAAAAAACGTCTTTAATACTCACAATTGTTTTCAGCCACTCTCTGTCTCCCGGGTCCCTCTGCCACTGCTCCGGATCCCCCACACCTGCCCGTTCTCTCCCCACCCCGAGCTCTGCTTGCACGGCTGCCCGAGGGGACCTCGCACAACTTGGGCCGAGCTCACCTTTAACTTCACCAGGGACTACAGCCGGGATGCATTTGTCACTGCCGCGCACCGCTCAGACAAGGGTCACGGGGCTGAAAATGATTTAGTCCTACTCAATCATCTCCGTTCCCCCATTTTCTCTGATACTAATATAATTAAATACTAGCCAAATAATTTCAAGGAGTTCAATCTTAGGTGGAGTGCAGGAAAAAAAAAGAAAAAAAAAGCATGCCATTTTCACACAACGTGCCTTCATTGCTGGGTGCGGCGGTGGCCTTGTCAGCTGCTAGCAGGCACGCATGGAAGCTGGGGAGCATCTCCTCAATGCATAGAGAACAGCTCTGCCAGAAAATCCCCTTCTCCTGCGCTGTGCGCTCGCACTTGGTTCCAGGAAGTCCTCGGAGCAGGCACCTTGCATTTCCAAACAGCAGCTCTTCAGTGAAAGGTTTTGTGCTAGAAGTGACACGGAGCAGAAGGCAGCCCAGCACCGAGCGAGTGGCTGAGGAGCAGTTAAAGGTGTCGGACTGCCAGAAAAATAGACACGGCGAGGCAAACCCAAACAATTCCCTCGGCTGCTTTATTAGAAAGCTATTACGTGCGAGACTTCTTGCAATTTAAAAAAAGAATTCTCGACCGAAAGAATGCAAAATAGCTGCGCTCGTGTCACTGCAGAAGAGAAAGCACAGCCGTGCTGGCAGAGGGAAAAGCGCGGTGCCACAGAACAGAGCCCAGCGGCGCAGTGCTGAGCACAGGACCCTGAGCCTGGAACCTCTGTGACATGAGACGTCACCCTGCAAATAGCAGCCAAAAAACGCTGCTGATAGAACTGTGCGGGCAGAAGCTGCCATTCCGGCTCATTATGCAAAGCGGAACCTCACTTTTAGACTCGGTTATCCTCCGTGATACCGCACAACACATTAGGACAGGTAATGTTTATTGTATTAACGTGAAATCAGCTAAGTACTTCATCATTAGCATAACTGTTCTCTCCGTAACAATGCGACTCCCTATTAAAAAAAGGGGAGGGCAGGGGAGGGGGGAGCCTCTTTAAAATTAAATTAGCATTTTATTATTCTAATTTTGTTTATCACGTTTTATCAGGAGGGAAGATCTGCCTGCGACCCGCGGAAGGCAGCGCGATGGGCTGTCCTGGCACTGCCGGCACGTCAGGATGTCTGCCTGCTCTCCTCCGCTCTCTTCCAGCAAAGGAAAATTGGGGATATTTTCATATTTGTTTACAGAATGAAACATCTGATCTTATCTGCCACTTCTCATGCATACCGGGCTTCTCACTAAGTGCCAGGATAATTGTTTCTGCTATAATAAATACCCATTTAATTTGCATAAAAATATAAAGTTTACATAAATTAAATCCTCTCTCCGTCTAACATTTGTCAAATGCAGACTAAACTGGAATGCAAACAACCAAACACCCATTTAATAAACGGAGTGAGATTTCAACCTCGGGATCATCATCATCATTTTTCACATTTTAGAAAGTTACCATTTTTGTTTGCTGCTCCCTCACAAAAGGAGAAATCACAACCTGCAGCGCACGCCTCCTAGCACTGGGTTCATTTTGCAATGGTTTAAAAACATCGAATAATAATAATAGATAAATAAATAAATAAGACAGAAAGGGGGGGGGAAAAAAAAAAAAACAACAGTATTTTTTTCCCCAAGAGTTTAGGAAATGTTACATTAGCATATTCTTCCACACTGCCCTGAAACAAACCATAAGCAGCCCTGCTTAGAAACACCCAAAATACTCCTAAAGCCCTTGAAAACCCTCAGGAGCTCCTCTCACCCCACAGCACTGAGAACGATCACCCTGTCAGGCTCCTTGCATCTGCATGCTAACTCACTAGTACATCCAAGGAGAGCTTAATGGAACAACACAAGGCGGCGAGGGAAGCAGCAGCAAGGCTGTGGGGCAGAGCCCGGTGACAGGGCAGCCCGGCCCCCTGGGCAGCCAGCAGCTCCAGTGCTCCCACTGCTCCGTGCAGCGCTGCGAGGCTGCGTGCCGTGCCTGCCAGCAGAGCCTTCCTAGCACTTGTAAACTTTACTCACTCAAAACGTGCCTGTTTTCACACCTAGCGCAGGCACCTACAGCCGCACGGCGCAGCTGAGCGCAACGCTGCAAATTAGATTCTAATGAGAAAACATCAGTTGCTTCTCTGACAATCTTGCCATTCGCTGATTTGCTTCTAATGAAGACGCACTCCAAGCGGCGAGCTCGCCGTGTGAAAGGTCAGAACACGCTCAAAAAAAGGCCTTGCAAAAATCAAGGCAAATGGGGAACCTGCAAAGAAGCCTTCTCATAACGCGGCGTGGCAATTAGAGTAATTGTGCAAAGAGCCGTCTTCGGGAAAAAGTACAAGAAATTAAGCTGCCACGACTGTAACAGGTTAGATGAAAATCAAAATTTAATGTATTCTCCCTTGTGTCATCTTGTTTTGTCAAGACATCAAATAGAATTGGAAAGTACAAAATAACAAGCCCTTGAGAAATCACAGAAGCCGACCTTTTTGATGTTGTTGGTTTACCTTGTTCTCAGTTATTTGAACAATGATGTTTCAGATTTAAGGGCAAGATAAAGCTTAAAAATTAAAACCCGTTGTCAGTTTGGGGAGGGGGCTGCTGTCCCTCCCAAATAACAGCATCTTACCTAATCACTGGGGGCAAATCCGTCCCAAACTAGTGCGGGGAGCAATTAGCAGTGCCACTTATTTGTGCAACGCTCGCTCTGCTGCTTCTGCCGTTCATTCTACCTCAGCACAAGCCCTACGGATCCTCCTTCTAGCAGAGGAAACTGTGCTGGAAAGGCAGAAAAGGGAAAAAAAAAAAAAGGAAACAAAAAAGAAAAAAGGAAAAGCTGGAAAAAAAAAAAAAAAGCTGGGGAAGGGAAGAGAGATTTGCCAGAGCTGCTGCTCTCCAAAAGCTCTGCGCGGTCTCAGCCCTGCACAGTGCACGACGCCTTTCTTCCTCTGCTTGTAACTGGAAAGCGAAGCTGAGCAAGGAAGCACCTTACAAACACAGAACAGCACAGGACATTGTAACTGAACTGCAGCAAAGTAGTTTCCAGTAATGCAGTTCTGCTTTCAATAAAACAAACAAACTGCTTCCAAGCAGCCAAGCCTTCCACCAAACAATAACAAATTTAGCTCGCAGTGTCAGGACTTTCCCACCACCGAGTTCTGCAGGTGGTGACAGAACGAGCCCTGCTGCCGCTTTTGCCCATCCGAGGGAGAAAGCTCAGCAGTGAGCGAGCTGTGTGCCAGGGGCACCGGGCAGCCTGCAGCACAACACAGCCCTGCAGCACACACAGCCTTCGCCCTTACCTTGCCTCCAGTTGCCCGGGGCATGCCACCACGAACACAGCCACAGTGCTTTACGCTGAAGCAGCAATTCATTGAGCTTCAGCATTTTAGAAACAACATGACTATCGAGCAGCATCGGTGCTTGAGTGCTGCAGGTTAAAATGCTGCCTAAGCCATCGCTCTAACTGCTCCACATCACTTCTAGTGCCTAAAAACACCCTCTGCCACACAGCACACAACTGTTGCAACCGTTTTCTCCCTTACAGGCGACTGAAATGAACTCAACCTGAGCACGGGGCAGAGCCCGGCGTCCAGAAGGGCACGGATCCAGCTGTGACCCTTCCAGCCAGAGCCGCTGCAGTGCGTGGCTCAGCCCAGTGCTGGAGCTGCACTGCCCGGCCCCATAGGGACTGCCCAGACCCACCGGGACCACCCGGCTGCAGTGCTGCCCCAGCTCCCCGGTCAGCCCACGCCGCTCGCTCATTCCTCCCCTGTCAATTCCATTTTATTTATGGCTTCTCCTCGGTTCGGCTCGGTGACTGGTCAGAGCACATCTCACAGCTTCAGCTGGTTTTTTTTTCAAGCAAAAATCACGCTGCTTTAGCAGGGAGGGCGCGATGGCACTGCTGGTGTATGTTAAACAAGAGGAAAAAAATAACAACTGTAGCAAACAAAAAAATTTCAAAGCAGCCCTTCCTATCACAAGCTTTCTGATGATTTATGGTTTACCAACTCAGCAAGGTTACGCAACACTGCGTGCCTTCAGATGCATTATTTGAGTCAGTTGAGATTTAATTAAGATCACAGCCTCCAAAATCCCTGTCAAATGAAAATTCACAAAAGACAATGCACTATATATCCTCATGCAGATAGTCTCCATTCCACGCTCTGGAATAACATAAGTTAATCCTCGTTTCTATGGTGGCAGACAAAAGTTCACTAATTTTGTTTTCTTTTGACACTTGTGTTGTTTTCTGTTTTATGTCATGAGATCATTCCCTTTCGAGAAGGGTAGGGGAGCCAGTATGGGGGGGTGTGAGCAGAGAGCAATATGTCTGAATATGGCAGCAGATGTATTTTGACATTCTCACAGCTCTGCCGTGATGTCATCAAGTTTTCATATAATTAACCCCTGCCAGCGAGAGCATCGTCGCATGACATCTGCCCACTGGGAAGAGGAGGAAGGAGTCGGGGACAAAACACCAGTGCCTCCATCTCGCTCCGACGCCAACCGCCATCCAACGGAACCCAGCAGGGCTGCAGAGCTCGCGCCTTCCCCGCAGAGGCCGGGGCTGCCACCTGTCCCCGCACGGGGACCCCACATGCTGACACCCCGCACGGCCCCTGCAACCCCATCCCCGAAAGGGAAACTGCCACAACTTTACCTCGTTCCGGGGTATTTCTAGTCGCGTTATCTTAATATCTGCTCGCTTATCTCATGGTTTAGAAATGACAGGTGCTAGCGGTCTTTTGTTTGACAGGCCACTACACAAATAACTGTCTTGCCTGAAAGGGCTAATGCACTACTAATGAACAATAAATCAACTTTGATTATAAAGTGTCAGACCAATCAGTTTGCAGTTCAGCTCCGTCGCGCTGCAGGCCGAGCAGCCCCTCGGTGCAGTGCGTGGGTGCCGGCCCGCGGCCCTGCCGACGGCAGCAGCGCTGGGAGCCGCATGCCCGCACCTCGGCCCTCTGACAGCAGTGCTCCCACGGGTCGGGAGCGGGCCGCCTTCCGAGCCGGGAAATCACAATTCATACGAGGCGTTTCTTAGCCGGCAGCGGCGCATTTAATGGTTTTTTTTTGTTGTTGTTTTTTTTCATAAGAAAGCGTGTGCTTTAGCCTCGAATTTCTAAAAAGAGGGAAGCAAACAGAACTGTTGCTAACTTGACACAAAGAGCTCCGCGCAGTTCGGGCCCCCCGTCCCGCAGCTGTGCCAGGGCCGGGCACCGGCATGGAGCCCCGCTCCGACCCCGGCCGGTCCGCGGAAGGACAAAGCGCCTGCCTAAGTCACTTTTTATTAGAAATCAACTTCGGCGATTTATGGCACTCTGCAACCCGACGCTCCCTGCTAGCACAAATCCGACCATTTCGTTTTCGTAAACACATCTGAGTCACCGCGAGTGATTCACATTTCCTGCCACCGAACTTCTTGTTGTTCCAACCCCGCGCTGCCCCGCGCCGGGGCCGGCCGGCTCCGAAGGAGTTAATCGCGGAGAGGAAGAGTGTGCGTGCACTTTGCTCCGAACTCACCACCCACTTCCTCGGGGCTGCCTCCTCCCCGCGCCGCACCGCTCAGCCCCGCCGCTCTCCGGCCGCTGCCCCGGCCGAGGGGGCGATGCGATGGGGCCGATCCCGGCGCTGCCGGAGCGCTCCGAGCGCAGCGCGCTTCTTCAAAACTACGGCGCGAGCGGCGAACCGCGCCAACCCCAAAAGTCGGAACAAAAGAGGCAGGAAAAAATAATTCGGGAAAAAGAGGAAAGTAAAAATAAGAAAAGCGACGCGCCCCGCCGCCCCGCCCGCTCACTTCGCAAAGCTCTCCCCCCGCGGGTCCCGCCGCAGCCCAAGCCCTCCTCCTCCTTCCCCAGCTCCCGGCACGGCGCGGGCACGGCCGGGGCTCGCGCGCTCCCCGCGGGGCTCGGCACCCACCTGGGCTGCGGCGCCGGCGGCGGACGGGCCATGGAGCGGGCCGGGGCCGGGCGGCGCGGAGGCTCCGCGGGCGGAGTGGCGGCGCCGTGCTCGCGGGCTGCCGCGGAGCCCCGCCGCCCGCCGCCCCGCCCCGCGCCGCGCCGCCGCGCACACCCCGCCCCGGAACGGGGCACCCCGGGCGCGGCCCTCCTCCCGCGCGGCTCTCCGCGCCCTCTGACCTGCTGCCGGCTGTGCCGCTGCCGACGGTACTGGCGGCGCTGCTGCCCGGCCCGGCCCGCGGGGAGCCGCCACGCTGCGCCGGGACGTGTTTAAAAGCGGCTCCCCCGGCCCCCCCTAAATAAAGCTATTTTGTGGGGGCGTGGGTGCCAGCAACGCGGGGGGGGGGAGGGGGGAAGTGGCAGCTAGCGCAGTGCTCCGAGCAGGCACTGCAAACACGATGCGCTAGAGGAGCAGCTCTCCTTCCACCTAACTTTCTCTCGAAAAGTGGCTGTGACTCTCCCAGCAGTTCTGCTGCACGACTTTAATGCCACAAAATGAAGAACCACGGCAGGGCTTTAATACAAAACACGCTACTATAAGGAGCCTCCAGCAGGAGCTTGCACCAAGTCCAGCTGATACACCTGGCCTGCAAACAGGAACACCTTCCCTTCAGCCCCAGCAAAGCAGCAGAGAACCCATACCAGGGAGCTGGGATGCCCAGAGCATCTTCTCCCATCATCTCCCTTAACAAAGCCCTGCCGGGCACTGGGATGCTCAGACCAGGGCACAGCACTCAGCAGCAGCCGCGTCATTGCCACACTTGGGGGAGGTTTGGGTACGGGGTGCCTCGTTTGCCACGCAGCAAGCTTTCCTCTGCTTGACAGCTCAAAGCAATACTTTTCTCGCATCACCCCCCCTCTCCCCTCCCCCCAGATCTCAGTGCAGACACAGAACCTGTCCTCATGCCATTTCCAGCCCAGGGACTGCTGTCCACCCCGTCACCGATTTTCTCCTGCCCTATAGCTATGTGCCTCAGGCTGCATTGTTTGGTCAAACCTTCCCCACTATTTCAATTTTATCTCGTATTTCACACAGCCTCTGAGCACACGGCTGATGCAGACGCTGCATGCGCACGTAGCCGAATGCCAGCAGCCGCACGGCCGTGGTCCCCAGGCAGCATGCACTTTATGTGCAGGAGTCAGGGGCTGATAGACAATAGCCCCATTAGCTATGCTGCTAAAGAACCTCACAAGAAGCAAAGACAAAGGACGCAATTTACTGACAACTTGTGATCTGATGGTAAATGGGATGTGATACGGATTGCTTTCCACCCTAAAGTGTTTTTGTGTCAGATAACAAATTTATTAATGGGATTTTTTTCAGGTCACAAAAATGTGACCCCACCCTCTTATGAATATTTAATAAGGGACTAAGGGCATCTTTTGCAAGACCCTAAATCTGCCAGCAGCAGCCTACATGAATCAGAGAGCGACGGCCTCTTAAAGGGGCACACACACTGCAGGTCAGCGCGTGGGGGCATGGGAGCAGCACATATCTGTGGGCAGTACACAGCTGCACAGCCAGCAAAATGTCACGCACACGTCCAGCACACCGGGCAGTTAATAGCAATATAAACTGGCAGTGCATGCCACGAGCACATAATCATTATTGCTTGCGCTGAAGAGAATCCCTCCTGTCCTGGACTTCAAAATGATCCCCAGAAACTCCTACCCTGTTGAGGAACACATCATGGAATGCACAGGCTTAAACCTCCCAGCAGTTTCTCCCGCAGACCATATCCTGCTGCCCAGGGTGGATGCCAGGAGCACCCCTGCAGCAGCATCGCCCACTGCTCACAGGGTGACAGAGGAATGGGAGCCATGTTAACATGCATTGAGAGGGCTGGCGGTGCCCCCCGGTCCCTGCAGGCTGTGGTCACAGTGTGCTCCACAGCTTTCGTTTGGGAAGAAGCTCTGTGTTGGGGCTTCTTTAACGAAAAAGAGATGCTGCAAGGCTCACAACCCTGCCTGAAGCCTTCCTCTCCCTGCACGGGCAATACAGAGCGTGACCTGGAGACACATGCACAACACTGCCAGCTGGCCAGCCCGGCTGCGGCCTGGCTTCGGCATCAGCAGCACTCCCAGGCCGGGCCCACCCTCCCAGCGGCGATTGCTTTTGGGTACCACCATTCTGTCCTGCAGGCCTTGCTCCATCCCGCAGGCCTTGCTCAGTCCCACAGGCCCCACTCCGTCCCGCAGGCCCCACTCCGTCCCACAGGCCTTGCTCAGTCCCGCAGGCCCCACTCCATCCCGCAGGCCCCGCTTCCTGGGAGCTGCTTGCAGCACCCCTTCCATTTCACACCTGCCATTTCAAAGCCCTCACCTCAAAGCCTCCTCACCTGCCAAACAGGGATGGCAATACTGCTCATTCCAGGGTCTTCCCTAGACCAGCATTTGCCAAACATTTGGGAAATGAAAGGTGCTGCCTAAGCACTAAGCGCTGCCCACACAGCCTGCAAGCAGTATTTTTTAAAGCATTTTATGCCCTTTCAGATAAAAGCTTCATACCTGCAAGCTCAGCCAACATCTGCTGAGAGCTAAAAACTTTGGTCTATTCCCTCAGTAACGGAGATGGTAGCACTTGCTAAGTAAGGTCACTATGAAATATAATGCATTTCTAAGCCAGCAAATATTTTAAAAGACCAAGAAGAACCATAAACTCCCACTTTAATTCCACTCAATTATGGAGAGTCATCACAGACAGAGACAACCAGATCTGACAAGGATGTCCGAAGCAGAAGACATAAAATAGCAAATTAAAAATAACAGGGAAGGAGCGTGGCAGACAAGGTGGCTATTTGGCTCTCTGTGCCCACAAGATCCGATAGGCACTGAGTGGCAGTATCAACACCTAGGGAAAAAAAATCACTGGAGTACAGCACAGATACCAAGCTCCAAGGGCTGAGCCAGAGAAGTAGGTTACGGACGTGAAAAGATGAACACGGCGGAAGAAATGGTTTTGTTCTGCTGCTGCTTTCCCTGCACACCTCACCCACAGACCTCTGCAGGCATCAGTCCACGTGGAAGCCGAGAACACGGGGCGGGGAAGGGAGGTCAGACTGAGAGCAAGCTGCTGTTGGCAGTTACAAGGGAAAAGGGCATTTCGGATACTATTCCCACTCCTGGATCCCCAGGCCCATTTTTGTGGGGTTAAATCACATTTTCCTGTTTTGAGACGGCTGCATTTTCCCTTGCTGCTGTTTGAAAGACCCATGAAAACAAATGGGGAAAACAACTGACTAAACAGGAAACAGTGAAACTTACTATCCACAAAGCACTGAGAAAAAGTACAAAGTAAACATCTTTGGCCATTTTTAATAATCTTAGCTAATACTCTCACGGCAAAATATTTCTTGTGGTAAAATATATTCAAGCAGAATAGTGACTTTTAGGCTGATGGTGTCTCTACTAAAACAGAGCACCAAAGCAATTAACATTTCAGTAATGTTTGTGTCCCTGTTGCGCTTCTTCTTTTTGCATGAGAAACTGTCATTTTCCTTATTGCCCTGCAAATTCTGCATGAAAAAGGCTCTTTAAATCCCCTCATCGTTGTACAATGGCTTAAATTTCACTTCATGGCATGCTTTAAATTACCATTCACATCTTCATTTAATGCATCATTTTATAATGCCAGTGTTACCAGTTAATTTATATATACACAGCAGGATGTGTCAACATTCAGGTGAGTTATGAATATGATTGTGCAGGAGTTATGGAAGACATTTCAGCAAAATTATGGTTCCCTCTAAACATAAAAATATTAATAATGAATCAAACACCACAGGTAAACAACACACTGTATAGAGCTGCACCTCTTTGTGCTTTGAGATAAATAAATAAATAAGAACAGCAACATCTTTTGCTCTGCGTTCGTATTTGATTGATCTTAATAAATTGCCATCTCCTTTCCTAATAAACTGTAATCTCTTGTTTCCGCCACAAAGTAAAATTTATTAGCAAGCTCTCCTACCAGCAGGCCTGCATCACTCACAGCACAGCGTGCAAATTGTTCCGAGTATGCATGGGCATTATTCATAAATTATTTTTCTGCCCCAAAGTACACAATATATTGAAAGGCAATCACCGCTAACTGTTCTCTGTTACTTTCCCTAATTATGTGAGATAGCATTTATGTCACGTACAGCGGAGGAAATGCCGCAGTTTCCATTAAAACTCTGTTTTTTGCCCTGGGTCGAAACACGGGGCTCACACAGAGAGAGCCACAGATTCCTTCTGATGAGAGGAAATACTGGAGGTGATATCTGGGAGGAGATGGCAACACCTCTGCCTTAAGAGATCAACCACTGTATACCAAAATAACCTACTGGGCATGACAACAGCTATGGCTCCAAGAGGAAGAGTAGGTGTTTTGTCATGATGTTAAAGTTGCCATGGTAAGAAAAGAAACAGAACGCAACATCAACAAAACAAACGTCAATCACACACATGTGCCTGCAAAGTATTAACTCCTGAACAACCAGCCACACCAAGCAGATCCCGTGCCTGCTATGGGGCAGACACGGGGTGGCAGGCACAGTGACAGGGCACTGCCTCTCCTGGCCACCTCCCTCCCACGGCCATGGGGTGCAACTCTCCTTCATCTCACCTGACAGCCCCCCACGTGAGAACATCTTTCTCAAAAACAACCTCCTAGAAGTCACCCTTCCACACAACAGCCTTCTAAAAGTCACCCTTCTAAAATACACCCTTCTGAAAACCCATGCCTGCTTGCACAGCAAGGCGTGTACACACACCTGCACCCACACCTCTATCACCGCAGATTTAAGTTAAAATAGATCTGATGCAATATGGGCCCCTTCGTGTAAAAACGGCTGTCAGTCCATCGCACAGCTTACTCACACACCGCCCAGGAGTGCCAAGCTGTACACTGGGGCTCGTTGGTGGGAACAAGCAGCATTACCATTGGGCACTTTGCCGTTTTTCACTCCCTCTGTTGGGAAAGGATGCCGGTATATTTTCAATAAAACACCTCCTTAACAGTAATGGGCCACTGTTCTTGTTTCAGTGGTCCCTGAGGTTTCCTGATACAGTATATTTAGCTGGCTCATAGTTTGAGTTTTCCTCCATCACTGAAAGATACTTCTTACATGTTTTTTTAGAAGGGAGATAAGGGCTTTTGCTCATCTTTTCCTTAAAAAGTGAACTTTGCAGAAGCAACACGACAACTTGAGTTACTTCCTGCAGAGGTGTTCAGCCACCAGCCCTCAGGGTCAGACAGGTGCTGGGACCTGGTGGCAGAGTGAGGGCTGCCCTCATGTTCCACCACCGCGCCTCCAAAACAGCAAGGCCAGCAGTGCAGCCTGACTTGCACGTCTGGCAAGGAAGAAGCCCCTTGAGATGACTCCTCGTTACCCTATGGGACTGGCAAATGACCCAGATGCTCCCTACAGTGCCCTGCAATGCCATGAACCTTGCCCATATCCAAATAAATGGGTCCTGGTTTCAAGGGCATCATCCTCCCCTGCCCTACCCTCCCTCCTCAGGGCGGAGGGGGCTGCTGTTTGCAGGCACAGGGCTATGACTCACAGCCACTTCCTGCTCCGATCTGCTGCCACAATCCCTTTCCCCCTCGTCACAAAAAGGATGAGGCTGAGAGGCAGTGCGTGCCCCAAAAATCCATCTCCAGGAGCAAAACTGTGCTATTTACACTCGGTAAGGGGACAGCAATGCTCTGTCACCGAATGCAGCTGTGTCTGCAGTGCCTCGTGGCAGTGATTTGGCCACATGGGGCTTGAAGGAATGCAGGACACCTGAGGCACCAAATCCTTCACTCCAATGGAACTGCAGGGTGATTAAGCAGAGAGAATGTAACTATCCAAACTGTAATTTGGCCAGCACAATGGATCTAACACCCTCAATCTTGGGAGGAAAAAGTACTGTATGTGAAGTTCAAACTCTAATTAACTATTTGAGAAAAACAGTTCTGTTTTTAAAAGAAAATTCCTAACAAAATAAAGGGAATCAGTGCCAAAATTTTTGAAGAACCACATAAAACGGTATGAAAAACGTAATAATAGGAATGACTGGATTTGCTCAAATGTTCCTTATACCTTATAATACAAGAATAAAATACAGTGTAAATCCTTCTATCTACATAAGTTCCCCGTACAGAAAAATCTCTTCTTTAATAGGTTTACACCTTTAACATGTATTAGTTTGGAAAAGTCCTACGGTATAATCACACACTGGCTCGGCACGTTAATAGCTGTTCCCTTCATTTACCCATTTCTTTCGCTGGTCAATGTGCTGTCTTACCAGGCAGCTCTCCATGGCAGAGCTGAGCTGGCAGGAGGGCAGGCCCAGAGCTGGGTGCCACCCTAAGGATGCGGGTTTGGTACCGCGCTCTCAGCTGTATGCACACAGGATGCTCGTGGGGACGTGCCATGTGCACACACGTGTGCCAGCGAACCTCATCCCCATCCTCCCCACCTGGCATCCACCTGCTCCCTGCCACTCTGTCCCACCTTCCCCACCACTGTCCCGATGGAGCATCTGTGGCGAGATGCTCAGGTAGGTTGGGAACAAAACCACAGCTCCCAGCCTTGCTCTACCGCTTAGCAGGGAAAGAGCCATTGCCATGCGGTACAGTAGAAGAGATGCCCCTCATCATCTGCCATTCAGTCCCAGCAAGATCCCCTCAAGATTCACTTCGTACCTCTAAGCACTGGGCCCAAAGGCGAGGCTGCGTTCGCTAAGGCTCCGTCCAGCTTTTATAGGGTTTTCAGCAGTTTAAGAGGGTTTTCTTGTGTTATAGCGGAGCCATTCATTTAATGGCTTTTCAGCACTGCCATTATAAACCAGAACTTTTCAGGTGTTTATTACTCAGCTTTAAAAATTGGCTCTATGCTGAAATTTGGCAAACAAAGTGTCAGCCTAGGAGAAAAAATTATTTTTTGCCAATTTTGTGCTCTAAAAAAAAAAAAAAAAAAATGACCCCATTTTGGCCTCCATAAAAATGCAGCTTTTGCTGCCTCGGTGACACTGGTGAAGTAACAAGTCAATATTGTAATATTGCCAGCAGAGCTGCAGTGATTTAATGCCTAAAATTGCTCCGAAGGTGAAGAGTGCTATTGAACTGCTAATTATTAACTGTTATTACTGGTCCTGCCACACAACAAAGATGCAAAAAGAAAACGAAGGGAACGTGGAACGTCACTGGAAGAGGAGGCAGAGAGGGAGCGAGGGTCCGGTGCCAGTGGGGACAGCTGGGGCCTGGAGCTGGGAGTGTGGGCAGGGGGGGCTGCAGCCCACCTAAGGAGAGAACGGACCGATACGGAGAGATTATTCTTCATTTTCCAGAACGGCGTTTCAAATACAACAAAAATACAGTTGACATGGTGTAGCTTGCTCCACACCAAGGTTAGCAACCACGTAGCATCAAAATCAGCTTTAAGGCCAGCTGAGCTCAGGTCAGCGGGGACCTTGTGTTGCTCAGCTGGAGCGAAGAGAAATCTCAACACTCATTTCAACACGTGTACAGCAGAGCCCTGGAGGCGCTGAGGATGAGGACCTTGCCCTGGCTCGGACTGCTGAGCTGGAGCATCACCCACAGCATCCCCCAAACTCTGATCCACAGCATCCTCCAAGATCTGATCCGCAGCATCCCCCAAAATCTGATCTGTACCATCCACAAAACCTCAAAATCTTCCCAGCTCTCTTCACCCCATGCTCCCAACCCTCTCTGCATTTCATTCTCCAGGCACATAGAGCTCCCAGCAGACACGTAACACAGTGACTCTTCCATTTCGGGAGTGTCAGAGCAGCCCTGACAGGTCACTGGGGCCACCTTCAGACATGGTAAAATGAGAAATCCATTTATCTTTCTGGAAACTTTCTGCTTGTCTAAGTGGCAGCTATTTAAATACAATTAACAAGCAAATGATTTTAAAATTACAATACAATTAATAAGGCAGCATCACAAACAATTTACATCTCATTAAAGAGCTGCAAGTGGTAGAATCAGCTCCCAAATGAGCTGCACGATGAGGGGGGACCTGCATGGCAGCCCCACCTCAAGATGGGTGCGGGGGGGGGATAGCTGGAGCAGACAGGGCCCAGCAGCCCCGCAGGAGCTCCCTGGCTAAGGAAGGATGCCCCGAGCCAAAGCCTTGGTGGAAGTGGGTGTAAAACAAGGAAGGAAGGAAGGAAAAGGGTGGGTGCGTGTGTGCATGTGGGATGGGCACTTTGCAATATACATTTGCGTACGAGGAGTTTACAGCTATTTACTCAGCTCTCTATATAATTAAGAGTTTATAGATTACACTGCCACAAATCTTCCGAGATTGCTGTGGGATGGGATGCATGTTAATTCCCAGGAGCCTCTTGCAGAACAATTGCACGCCGCAGGAAACCACTCGCACAAGTAACAGTTCTACACGCTTCCAGCTCACTTTCACCCCCTGTGATTCGCTGCGGTGGGTGCACTTAGCCCGGAGGACGCAGGAGCACTCGAGCCTGGTGTGCACAGCTCCTGGCTGCACGAGGAGAGCCTCTAACAACCCAATTCCAGCTGTCAGAAGGCTTGGAGGCTTCCAGGTCACCCCTGGAAAAGTGGCTTTTCACAGCCTGCCTGAAATGCCGGCACTTTCTGCTGGGATCTTCAGCTCTGACCACGAGCTCTATCCCAGTGCCTGCTCTGAAGTACTTTATGAACTGAAAAAGCACAAACAATACTCTCTCTAAAGTTCACCTCAAGTTTTGATGCAGCCTTTGGCTTTCTGTGCCCAACGCCCGACAGCCCCCGGAGCTGCGTGTGACAGTTGTTTAACGCTGCGCAGCACAGTTATATACAACGCTGGCGGGAGAGAGCGAGAAAATAGTTTACAATTGAATCTGCAGAGGAAATTTGGGTAAGTTCAATGTAATTATCCATTTGGATGCAGGCCAAGGGCTGGGACAACTCAGAGCCACGAGGGAAGCTGTGCAGAGTGACCGGTTTTGCTCATCCTCTGCAAAGCAGCACGCCCTGAGCGCCCGACCCGGAGGCCACGTTGGGTGCCTTCAGCAAGGAGCGTCCCCGGGATGCCTTGCTTGTCAAAACCAGATCCTATCAAAACGTCAAGCGTTCCAGTTTAAACAAAGATAAAGTAGTTATGGCTGCTTTAGCAAACAGGTTTCAGGCACTCCTTGTGCACGCACGGCGGTTTTTTTTTTTGCGGGACCTCTGTCCACGTTGGCCAACGCTCCATCTCTGCGAAGAGCTGAAGACAAGTGTCAAAGCAAAACAGCCATCACTTTCTATGAATTACTGAACATGTGTAATTCATTTATCTGTAATATTGTGCTAAACTCAGCTCCAATTAAACAAATGAAAACACCTGCTTAGCACACATAGATCTTTCCATACCTCAGGGGAAGACACATCAGTGTGCTCTGTAGTACAATCTGGCTCATAAGCCTACACAAACAATGCAGAGCTGGGATTTCTTTTCATTTTTGTCTTTAAATGCACACAGGCGAGGAGATAAAAAAAAATACGGTGAGGTTTTGGGAGAGCAGTGATTTTTTCTGTATTTCTATCTTTAACACACAGAGCTCTGTGCTATTTAACCGCTTGTGGGGGCAGGGTGAGCTCTGACGAGGGCACGCATCTCCCCCAGGCACTGCTGGGATACAATGACTTCACAATGCACTGAAGTTGAATTTCCTTGAGTTTGGTGGCAAAGTGCAGAAGCAGAAGAATGGATCTCCTACAGGTATGAGGCAACAGTGACCAGAACTGAAAACATGCCCATGCAATTCCTGTGCCATCCCATCCAAGGCATAAGGTTGCTTGCTGTGTTGGGTTTTTTTTTTTTTGTAGCAAAATCACAGTTCCAAACTGAAAGTGCTTCTGGTTTTTGTTTTGTTTTCCTTTCCCTCTCTCTTTTTTTTTTTTTTTTTTAAAGACAGGGTGGTCCCCTTCACTCACTGCAGAATTAGCAACACAACAACAAAACAATTTTGCAGCTGTCACTGTGGCTCTGATGTGTCCACTGTGGGGCTCTCCCAGAAGAAACTGCTCTGTTTTTCTTCTCGGTAGACACAGCTGAGTGGACGACTCAAAATGAACACATTTTCCAAGCAACAAGCTCAAGTAAAAAATAACAATGATGGAAGCCATAAACATACCTTCCCTTGTTCTGTCAGCTGCACACGACGGGATTTAGAACTACCTTAGCTGTGCTCTGCATTGTATTAACGCTCCTGTTGGGATTCTCCAGTGGGATTCTTTTCTCCAAAGAGAATCCCACTGTATTTGGGGGCTACTTCCCAAACCTCACAGCTGGGCTCTGGCCGGGGTGAATCTTTGGGCCTTTCCTACCAGCCCAAAGGCACTGCCATCCCTAAAGTAGGGTGGGAGCAGTGCTGTCACCCTTGGCAATGCCATAACCACACCAATCCACTGCTCACGGGCAGGAGGAACCCGCCCTGGTAGCACTCGATCTGAGCAGCCCACACCTCCTCAAACAGAGCACAGAAACCTGAAATTAAAATAAACTGCTTAAAACCCACAGGTATGGAGAGAGACGCAGGAGGCTGAGTGCAACGGGGCAATCCTTTAAGCCGATCCACAAAGTACTCATTGTTCCAGGTTAAGACAAGCAACATAGCAATAAATATTGAGCAAAGGAAGTCAACCTGTATCCACAGCCTTTGAATAAACACAGAAGTTAAAAGTAAAATCAATGCGAGGCCCTTGGCTCTTGCCAACCAGTGCTTTACGTTCACTTGCTCGGCTGTGTTTTTACTTTTGGGGATTTTCTTTGCCTTCCTTCTTGATATTCATACTTTCCTTTGTAAACTCCTTATCACACAACAGAAGGACAAACAGAAGGAGCTGCCAGCACACAATTACACGACACAACTGCTCTGCGTTCAGCCAACCTGGGCGCGGATAACCGGGCAGGCACGGGCCCAGCACAGCCCCACGGCACCAGGGCAGGGGCAGTGCTCCCATGGCTTCCGAAGTGCTCCATCCCTGCCAGCCACGCAGGCTTTCAGAGCATTAATTCCAACTCCACTTTGAAATCGCACTATATTCATTTAAACGTTATTATACTCCGTGGAACCAAGTGTGAGCATCATGCAAAAAGTATTCTGGTCCACAGTTGTGAATACAGCTGTGTAGGCAGAGGGATATTTGTTTTCCAAGTAATTTGTGCACATTCACAAAATTACAGCTGTCTGCAGCTCTCCTGAAATATCTGCCCTGCTGTTTACAAGCCATAAAATATAATCTGTCTTTTGTAGGCTTCCAATTGGTAAATTTGGAAATACATATATACATACATATATATATATAAAAGAGCATTTATTTTTTTACACTCAGGCTGGCTGCTCCCTGTTACAAACTGCACAGTGAGCCTGGAGAACACCAGCAGCAGTCACCCTGCGATGGCAGCAGACACACTGCTGCAGGCTGCCAGCCCTGGGATCTCCTCGGGCCATGACCCAGCCCCGTCCCCAAAGAACACTGCTCCAAACTGGGTGTGGAACAGCTTCAGGGCCAGGCTGCTCCTTCAGCCCCAGGAGCACTGGGATGTGGCTGGGAGGGCCACCAGGATGCAGCACAGCCAGTGACACTGGTGACAACCCACAAGGCAGTCCTGTTGCATCCAGTCCTGCTATGAAAACCAATGGGATCTAAAGATGAGTGTGTGCTGTGGCCGGAAACCAACAGGCTGGGCTGGTGTTATCTGAGCCATCAGGACTCAGCCAAAACACTTCTACTGATTCTTTCTTTTATTTCCAATGAAAGATTAGAAACGTCACACGAGATGTTTCTGATTTTTGCCTCTTGCTTCATGACTGCGTAGATCTACCTTCCATGCAGAGCAACCGACTGCCTCAGTTCCCAAAATACACACCCAAAACGTTAGCTCTCCTTTCCTTGTGCTGTAACAGGCGGCCCGCTGGAGCTGCGCGCCCCAATACCAACTGTGAACAACATTTCAGCCCCAAATCCCAAAGAGCAGCAAGTACACAGAAAGAAACATCCTGCCAAGAAGTCCCTGCGGGGCTGATGGCTACAGCTGCACAGAGCAGCACAGATGACACTGGCACCAGTGGGTGACTTTGGTGTGAAGCAAGCAGCAGTAAGCCAAGCCCAGCTCGGCGGGATCCTCCGCTCCAGCGCACACCCTGGTGGCTGTCATTTACCCTGGGACAAATCTGGCCAAGGCTCTTTATCCCAGTGCTGCAACACGTCTGAGACGTCCAGTTGGCTGCACGGCTATGCTGCAAAGCTGACCCCCAGATACGCCACTCAGGTTAACAAGTTGAAGCGCAGCAGGGTGTTATTTGAGTTCATACCGCTCAAAAAAAATACATGCCGTAAGTGACAGAGCCTCCAGAGCCCTGTGCCACCCGACATCCTCCTGGCGTCCTGCCTCCTCACCATCCCATTCCCAAACTTTTTCAGCGAGACGCACTAAACTCAGGATGTAGATTTTCCAATTAGTCTCTGTTTAAACATCTGTTGGTAGACTGCATTTAACATTAGTTATTTGAGCAAAGCACAATTTGATTAGGCTGTCTGAAACGGAGCCAAAGTCTGCAAAATAATAGCTCAATTAAATTTTGTTTTGCTTTCATTTGTCTTATACTTCCCTGAGTGTGATACAGTTGCATATAATCAAGTAAACTAATTCCTTTCAAAATGAGAGATTTCGGTGCCTTTTCCATCCTCCCTCAAAGTTTATTTAATAATCTATTCCATCTTCTCTATGCTTCATCGAACTTCATCTTGACATAAAGTACATTTCTTTCTTGTGCCTTCAGTCTACTTCAATTTTCTAGGCTTTCAGTGCACTGAGATTATGCGCCATTACCGTTACACCTTAAATAGATCAGTAATTTATAAAGGGCAGATTACATTTACTGGGAATATAAAAACATTTCAGCAACACAACAGTTTTCCCTTTGCACACACCACAAAATGTTTTGCCAACCTGATTACACAGCTGTAAAACTGTCAAGCTCCAAAGCCACATCCAAGCACATTCCCAATTGTTTCACTGGTTTTCTTTCGACGTTTCTCCTTACTCTGTTATGTTGCACTTGTTGCCCTGAAACTTCAATATGAGCTCTAGAGATTTAAACACATGAGGTAAACAGCTGCTCCGCTCCGCTCACACAGGCTACATCAAATGCTTTCTCTCTTTCTCCCTTGCTCTTTCTTCTCGAAGCGAATTGCTATAACTCAAGTATTTCTGGCCAAGCTGACGGTTGCAGGGCAGAATTCTGCACTGTGATCATCATGAGGAGCCCAGAGAGCCTCACCACGCTGAGCAGGGAAACCTCACTGCAAGGATTAGGAGAATCACAGCAGCTCAGCTGGCACATAGATGTGTGTGTGACGTAAGCTCCAGCACCGAGCACCGAGATGTGAACTTCTACACTCATGTTACAACAGAAAAAAGCACGAGTTCTTTGAGAGAGGAGATTCTGTTAACCTGGGAGAGTTCTGACGCACGGAACTTTGTTTTGTGTTTGTTCAACCTGTTTGTGAATGCAAAGGCAGGAGCTGAGCTGACTGCTGGGCCCTGCTGGGCTCGGCACCGCCACCGTGCCGGGAAGCAGCTCCGGTCCGCGGAGATTCACAGTGGGATTTGTCCTATTTAGAATGTAGAGGGCGACTAAATATGACAACCATCTGATGTATGAAAATTATTCACAACCGAAAACAGACAGTCTGGAAATAGCTGGGATGACTTCATTTAGACAGAATTACCCAAATCTGTTTCTAATATACACAGTACACATAATAAATTTTTACAATATGACAAGGAAAACAAACTTAATAAAAGTTCCTGATCTTTTGTTACACAAGCAAGCTACGGCCACGATATGTTTATCATATTTTGCCCATGATCTCACAGCTCGGTAACCGGAGCGAAGCAGCATCCCCAGGTTCGGATCACCGCCCCGTGGCTGTGCCCACAGCTCATGGCGGGGCACTCCTGGCTCTCCTCTCAGGCACCGTGCGGTGCTGGGAGCTGTGCATTTCTATCATGAGACATTGCTTTTTTTTCCAATCACGCCAGGACTCATCCCGGTAAGAGATTTTTAGCCTGTTTCCTTCACTCCTGGTTATTTGACAAGTGCTTGAAAACCCTGTTATAAACAATATCTGCGGGAAAACAGATGATGCCTTACGATCACAGAAGGTAGTTTTTTCGAGAAGCAAACTTTTCGAGCAGTTCCCAGATGCACCGCGTCAATCTCGCCGCTCTCCCATCTCAGCTGGTTCCCCTCCGGGCACACTGCCAGCCCAGGCTGCCCCTCTCCTCCCCTTCTGCCCGTGCTACCCGTGCCCGCGGCTGGCACGCTGCGCTCCGGCAGCTCTTCTAACCGCTGGACAGGCTCCAGCACCACGCACTAATAAGTTTCAGATTGGAGCGCTCGGAGCATGCATGCATGCATGCGTGTGTGTGTGTGTGTGTGTGTGTGTGTGTGTGTGTGTGTGTGTCAGAGCTGTGCCACGGGTTGTAGGAGGGGAGGGGAAAAAAGAAAACAACGGTAGTTCAGAAATGCTGCCTGCTCAAATTGACAGCACAGTGACCTCTGCACTTCATCAGAAATTCCTGCAGACTTAGGGAATCAAGGAGGTTGCTTTTATCACACACAGTGAGACTCATATGGAAAAATGGAAACACTACATCACTTGACCTCAGGTTGCCCCCATTTCAACTGCAGATGAATATTGTGTATAAAAATTGTAAATCAATTTGATACGTATTAAAAGAGATTCCCTTTTTCCGTGTTAAAGGTAATACCTTTCAATCTCCAGATTTGTTTTGTAAAGTAAGCTAAATGAGGAAGGACTTAATTTCTGTAACCAAGTTTTGTTACTCTTAGCCTATTTAGCATCTCTGCATGGTGTTCACATAATTTCCTACACTTTGCTTGCATCAGGAAATAATGAGCAAGCATCACTTACCCAACACTGAGTCACAAATATTTGCCTACATTAACAGAGCATTAAAAGCCATTTTAAACAACTTAAGGAAATCGCGTTAGCCTTTCAGCTGTGATTCACTACCATGAGAAATTAAGGAAGTTTTCCTCTTTCAAAGGCAGAAATCGGCTGCACAACCTCCTAGCAGCAGCGGTGGGCCCACAAGCAGGCTCTCCTCTTACAGACCCCAACGCAATACATTTCTTCACTTAACGACATTACTTCTGAAATTTTCCTACACTGAGTGCTGGGCACTCAGAAATTTCAATCTTTTCACATCCTTGAACTCTCATCAACATTTTTTTATTCCAGACCGTGTCAATAAAATTGATTACTCGCAGTTCTGAATCCTGTTCTGCACATGGAAATAAAACAATTTGTTTTAAAGTATTTTCTGAAGAAAGCGGAA
Organism: Gallus gallus; assembly: GCF_016699485.2. Classification (NCBI taxonomy): domain Eukaryota; kingdom Metazoa; phylum Chordata; class Aves; order Galliformes; family Phasianidae; genus Gallus; species Gallus gallus. The sequence goes on from NC_052543.1 coordinate 16,187,712, forward strand.
GTTGGCAATCAGACCTACGAGATCAAAAAAGCACACCGAGGGAAAGAAAAAGAAAGGACAAAACAACCAACAGAGCCCTCCTCTCAAAAAGCCAAACCGGAGCAGAACGTGTCCAGCACACAGCAGGGAAGCAGCAGCGCGATGCCATCAGGGCGGTGTGGCCACATTGCTGGTGCCCACCGCCAGCCTCACGCCGTGCTCCTGGCAGATACACCTCCCAGTAGGACCCGAATGATCTTCTCGGATCATTAGCGTGTTCATTAATTTGTTATCAATTCTAGCCCGCTGTACTTACGCCTCTCCGTACCGTGGCTCAAAAGTGCCCTGACAGCTCTGCTGCAATCACGCACCTAAGGACCCCTGACTAAACAGTTGTTGAGAAGCCTCATACCTACAGCCAATCTGTTGCTTTTACAAGTTTAATCTAGGTATTAAGGAGCTGATTGTGGAACCATGTCGATATAACATCTTCAACCCAGCTGTACATCATATAAACCGCGATAGGAGGGGGCAGGCTCCCATGATTCCTAGCAATAGTGCATACCTTTAACTCTCCGATCTGTAATACTACAAAATGCTGCTCTCATTTTTTTTTCCCAAGCACAAGTGGACTACCAGCAAGGGTCCAACAGTGTTATTCCTAATTACCTTTTTTTCACTCTTGATCCTGTGGCGCTCATAATTAGTTACCTGGGGCTGCAATCCAATTTGAAGTGATGACAAGAAAGTGATCCATGAAAAAGTAATAAGTTAAATCCAATTTCAGCCTTCCTCTAATTAAATGCACATGGAACTAATGACTCAAACCCTACCATTTCAGTGATAATGGTAATTAGCGAGGTGGGAGTCACTCTCTTTTTTCAACACCGTAGGTGTAAACCACAAGGTAAAATGGCAGGAGCACTCTTAATTACATGTGTCATTTTGTCAGCAATTTACACGTTTCTGACCAGTCAGGAACGTTTCATTTGTTTTCCCCTCGCACGACACAGACAGCACAGGCCATGCTCTGGCACAGCGAGCCCTGCAACCCGACAACCTGGCCAGAAATCCCATCCTAAAAGGCATTCTGCAAACCTCTTGAGTGAAAGCAGAAAACGTGCTAAAAAATCATACTGGGGTGGTCCAACGGGACGTGGGGCTGCAGATGCAGGATCCCAGCTTCTGCTCCCCAGCACCCTTGTGCATCCCAGCACCCTCAGGGGCCCAAAGCATCCATGCCTCCATCCATGGGAGAGGCCATGTTGGCTCCATATCCCGCTGCCAGCCCTCACGTGTTGTGTTCCTACAGCCAAGACTTGGGGAAGCATCTATTTACAGGGCGAGCACGGATTTCTTTCGAGAAAAACAAGCACATTTGTCACCTTTCGGCTCGGGCTGAAAAGCTGGAAAGGCCAAGTACTAGAAGCTAAAAAAATGGAAAAGGGCAGCAAAAAAAGGCCCCGGGTTTCACTGAAAAAAGCCTTCAGCATCAACATTTTCAAGCTGATCTCGTGATTTTGAGGACCTGACTCAGATTTTGTTACGTTTGTGGAGCTGATGATATTAGCACTTCTCAGGCGTATTCCAAGAACTGACTAACACCTATAATTGGGCTGAGGAAGAAAAATAAAGAGCTGAAGGTCCTTCAGCAGAAACCAGCAATGCTCAACTTTGTTTTATTACCAAAGCAAAAAAAAAAAAAAAAAAAAAAAAAAAGATTCAAATGAAATTTTCATGGGTGATCTATTTAAGCACTGCAGAAGTGAAATCTCGACCCAGCTATAAGTTGGTGGCAGAATTTCCACTGGTTTGACCGAGGCCAAATTCAGATAAACTCACATGTTTAAGTGTGAATCAGAGAGATACTCACACAAATCCAATGAATATGCTTGCAAATGTATTTCCCCTTCCAAAATATCTGCTGAGGCATAATTTCTCAGCCAGTTGCTAAATTTACCACTATGTAAAAAGGTACAGGACATGTAAAAGCTGAAGCTACAGAACTGTTCCTGCTGTGCTCTGAGTGAAACAGAGAGCATCCTTCCATCCACCCCGTAGTGCTCAGTATGTCATCAAGTGAACAATTTCTGTCTTACCATAGAATCATAGAATGGCCTGGGTTGAAAAGGACCATAATGATCATCGAGTTTCAACTCCCCTGCCACGTGCAGGGTCGCCAACCACCAGACCAGGCTGCCCAGAGCCACATCCAGCCTGGATGTGTCTTCATGAAGTCTTCATAAAGAACAGTAAAAACTGCCCCAAACAACAAGCTGCACAGATTACCCTGCTCTTGCCATTTTCCCTCTCTCTCATCTATCGCTCAAGATACCGAAAAGAAACACAAAGATAACACAGCATGCAAATTAAATTCTACAAAAGCCCGGCCAAGAGCCTGCTTTAAAAAGCACCGGAATGCAAAGGCGAAGACAGCTCTGCCCCTCTGCCTCCCCCAGTCTCACCCTGAAGATCTAAAACAAATTCCTTCCTTGGCCGTGACTTAAAGACTGACTTTCTGTTTTGTCAACTGAAAACAGAAGTTTCCATCTTAGTAATTTCATTGTTTCTTCTCTCCAAACACACACAGGTTAACTCGCATACAACAAACCTCATTTTGCGAAGAAGTCAAGTGAGGAGTTTCAATTGCAAGATACTGACTTGGACATCCTAAATCTGTTTTTAGTCCAGTATCCAACTTTCAGTTCAATGCAACACACAACATTTACGTCTTAAAAAAAAACTGTATTTTTAGTATTGCCAAAACACACATGCACTTTTACTTTCTTGGGAGAAAATGTGTCTCTTGATTTGTTTCCAACCTGTGTGCTCCTGCCAACAACTAAAATGCCTGAAGAACCAAAATGAATAATCGTTAGGAACATCGCAGCAATTAAAGCTGCAAATTTTAATCAATATATCTATTAATACAAAGACGTATTTATCTTGGCCAGGAAAAATGTGCAAATTCTCAAAATCCTAAGTATACCTGGCCCACTCCATTATTTGTTTCACAGTTTCAAGGAGATCTAACATCTATGGCAAGTATATTATCAGCCGTGCATTAGCCTTTTTTCACTTCAAGTAATCTTTGTGGGTTTGATATTTCTTATATTCTCCTCCCAATTGCTGTTACTAAATCCATTCCTTAACTTTCAATTTTCTTTTTTTTGAGTGTCATCAGGCTGTGAAACCGGAGGTCACTGCCAAATCCAAAGCACAGCAGTGTGAGATAGGCTCAAAATGTGAGTCATCATGTATTTGGAGATTTATTTTTTTTCAGCTATCAGCAGAGCACATCTCCACTCCTGTGTCCACGTCCTTATAACAGAACACCTCAACATTTGCTAAAAGCAGGTCTCTGGGCGCCATTATCAAGGTCAAGAGATCCCCCGGATGATGGCCGGAGCCCACTGCCATGTATGTGCCATTCAAGGCACCCTGACCCAGCAATGCCCTGCGATGCCGGCACGTATTTAAGCCCTGTGGCTATTTGATCAGCCAATAAAGAGGGAACACAGGAAATTACCCCCAGGACAATAACAGATTGGCCACATCGCACTCACCAGATTAATTCTGCACATCTGTGCCAGTCAGGTTTACATGACAAAACACGCATACTGGCATTGAATTGCTCAGCCCGCGATGGTCAGGGCTGCCCCGAGCCAGGCTCTAGCACCGCGGCCCCAAAGGACCATGGGACATCCTACTGGGGGACCCAGCCCCACGCAGCCCCAGCGTATTAACAAAGCACAAAGATGGTTTGCTTCACTATTCCAGAGAACCTTCCAAAAAAACGGGCACGTTTCCACCACCCTCGTTATTTATTCTACATACTGTCAGAGCGGGGACTGCCTTGTCAGCACGGTAAGATGCGATGCCGGGGCTGTGGGTGGCTGCGTGTGTGCAGTGTTACTCAAACACCCTAACCCAAGGGCCGTGGTTTCCTCACAGCCACACACTGGTGTTACGGATGTGCTGGAGGTCTGCTCTATTCCAGAGGACTTCCAGTACATTTAAGACTGCAAAAGCTCCAGGAGTAAGGAGGAAAAAAAAAAAAAGACCGGGCAGTCATTTGAATCAGTGAGTGACAGGCTGGGCCAGCTCTCTGTATACATTAATAAATTAGAATTTTAATTGTGTCTCTGACTGCAGGAGCTGCTCCAGTACTTTAATACGTACCAACAATTGGCTGTGTTATGGAATCCGCGATGTGGCCTTCACTGTTGACCTCTGCAACACAATTCCCAGTCTGACTACGGAAACTGTTTGGTTTGATCCTTTCAACTTATTTGAATCCTGACAAATAAGCTCACAGCTGAAAGGTCAACACAGTCATATTTCATCCTCTGGAGCTATTCTTAAGACATCTGCACAACAAAGCACTTCTTTTAGTACCTGACACTGGACCTAGCCAGCGCAGTCTCTCATTAAAAATGTCCCCAGTGGAAGAGTCTATTAAAAGGCATATGGATCAGCTATGGATTTACCAAATAAAATATTTTTGAAAGCACTAATGTAACGGTTTGGATTATGGCCCTCTACGCTGCCAATAAAGCGTATATTTGCCCAATGACAAAATGCTTCATAGTTTCCAAAAGAATAATAGCTCAGCTATAAAGTGTGAGGTGTTGTCCAGCAGCCTGAGCACAGGGGTGGGAGCCAGGAACTCATGAATCTTAATCCTACCTCTAAAACCAATTCCCTCTGCGATCCTAAGCAAGTCACTTAACCTGCTTCCCTCAGTTTCCCCGTCCAGAAGTGGGATAATGCTACTCACTTATCAGACTTTCCTTCTGGGGATGTTTTGGAGATCAGTATTTGCAGAATGCTTTGAAGATGAAATCACTACACCAAAGCTGGAAGTTGTCCTTGCTGGGCCAAGGGCTGCAGTTAATAGATAATCCTCGCTTAGGCAAAACCTCCCTTAAGTCACTGTGAGCTTTATTCAGGTACCGACTAGAGGACTGGGTCCTCTAGCTTGAATGTCAAGGCCTTCAGTGACTTTAGCTCTACCTTCCATCTTCTACTACATATTGAAAGGGACCAGGATCTGTATTTTTGGAGGAAAATAATCTGAAGCACATATACAAGGCAAGAGAAGCAGCAGTGCTGTCAGGGAACTCATGGTGATAGTATATCAAACTAAAAAAAAAATTAGAAAGAGCACAACAGACATGAGTTTGACAATGTGCTATGACAACAACTGAAAAAAACACTCGGAAAGAATTTGGGGCTACAGAGGCTGAAGCATCAGATATAGAACAGCAAGATAAGATAAATGTCCCAGCTACAGGGTTTTGTATGACTACAACTGAGCTGCTGTATTCAGTAACTTATTATCAGAAGCACAGTGACACACTGCATTTGCAAAGAGAGCAGTAATAAAAGCAACAACCAGCTGCAAGCCAGAGAAGTGGTCAAGGGTCTAGAAGTGCCGGTTTACGAAACATAAAGAACTAGATACATATGATTTGCCAAAACTGGCAAGTACATGTTAGTATCTCAGATGTTTGAGGAGTGTGAACACGAGGCAAGGCAAGGGACTGACTCAGTATTTATACAAGCAGTATTACTTGGAGCAAGAGGATGGAATTAAAGTGGAAAGTTCCTGTGTGTGTGCTTTGTTATGGAAAACCATCCGAAGGAAAATAACAGCGGTCCCACCATCGCTTGGGATTTCTAACACTAGAACAGCAAAAAAAAGGAAAATGTGATACATGACCTAATAGGTCTTTTTTGTTTTTAACTCCTACGATTTATCCCACAAGACTAGCAGAATGCACTCCAAAGTCGCGTATGTGTGCATACATCTTCTGTTTGGGAGTGCTGTATTGGTTTTAGCTTTCTGAATTCATAACAGCACAAAGCCTGATAATATTCAGATTTTGTTCATGAGGATGTCCATAAATCAGCAGAAAATAAAAGGGAAAAAAAAGCACACTGATGATATGATATCCTAACATTTTCCCGATATCCTTGACACAGCAAATCAACGGTTTGAGTGAACACAGACTACAAACTGAAAAGCAATCAAACAGAAATGTTAACGCAAATCTCCTATGCGCAGTGACACCGTAACAAAAGCTATTCCATTTTGTAATAATCCACCCCTACCAGACACTAAGAGAAGTACACACTGCAGATCTGTGAAGACGCCATGGGTGGGATTTTCAAGAGCATCCAGCGCTGCTCCCACGTACATGAGCCACAGCTGCTCTATCACTTCACCTGGAGCAAACCGGTTCAAAACCAGGCGCTCCTGAAGGTCCCATGCCAGCACTCACAGTGAAAACATCCACTCAGCCTCCACTCGCAGGAGTCCCCCATGGAGCACGAAGGCTGCCTTACCTGCAGGGCCGGCTGTTTGTCATTCCTCTTCGGAGACTTTAATCCACTAACTTGCTGCTGCTGCTGCTGTTGTTGCTGCTGTTGCTGCTGCTGCTGCTGCTGTAGTAGAAGTTGCCGTGCCACCTGGAGAGCCTGTGTGGGAAGAGTTTTGAAAACTGAGTTCGCCGCAGAGGGGAGGTGGGGAGTTACAGGCACAGCATTTGGTCAAGACACCCTTGGGTCACTGGGCACCACAACGGTCCCATAGCACGTCCACCTAGGAAACGCTGCAGCACTGAAAACATCTCAACACCCACACACAACAAGGTCACATCCACCCGATGCACCTCCCATTTTGACCACGGAGAAGAACAGCGGCACCTCAAGTTCAGCTTCTGTGTGGGTACCAGGTGTAACCCCAGAAGTCCCAGTGGTGACACCACTGGGTTACTGACACCCTGCTCCTGGAGCAGCCCACAGCACTGTTTGCTCCTTAGCAGCCCTGTGTGCTAATGGCTTTCATGCTCCTCTTCTGCAGGGGTCGGGGCAGGTTTGCAGAAGGGCAGTCGCGTATCACCACCTGCTCTCCTGAGCAGCACAGGAAGGCAGAGAAGTTTCTAGAAAGCTACGGCAGGAGAACTGTGGGAGAGCAGCAAAGGGACACTGCAGTGTTACAGGATGGAGGGGCGAGGACACGGTACCCAGAAGCACTAGCAGTGCATCACTCAGTGGTGATCTCTGCACAGTTCCTCACAAAGGGAGAGAAAAGCAGTGCCAAGCACAGGAGCCAGCTGCTCTGTGAGGCCCAAGTTCCTCATCGGGTGAGGGAAAAACAGCAAGAGGAGGTGAAACCCAAGGGAAAGCAGGAAAAGGAGCAAGTACATCCTCCCCTGCACCGGTCCAAAGGACCAAAAGATGAGGCTGACCCTGGCATGGTGGGCTGTGGCCTGGCCAAGGCTCAGCTGTGAGATGGCAGCCCTTGGCTCCTGCAGGCTCCACCAGCCGGACGCGGGCTTCCTTGGTCTCCTTGGAGACGTTTGGTACATGCGTAGGTGGAAAAGTGGGAAGGCTGAAGACTTCATTAATGTAAAACAAGAAAAATAGTCCCTGTGCAAGATGCCTACATGGAAGGAGGGAAAGAGCCTTCCCCACTCCTACTGTGTACGCTCTCTGAGTGATTTAATTAATACCTATTTAATTAAGGAGTCAGATACGCTCTGTGTTTCTCCAAGCTGCCAAGTGCTCCATGGCCGTGTGGAGCACAGCGTGGCCCTGAGGATGAGGCGCACACCGCACGGCCTGCAGGCCTGGAGCCGCCATCCCGCAGCACGGCCCGGCTTCCGATGGGACATGGAGCCCGGAGCCGTGCTGGCAGAGCACTGACGATGGCAGGGAGCTGGGGAAGAGACCTCACTGCACTCAGATACGCCCTCAGTCCCAATGTAACGACACGTCTCCATTGGACCAGAAAGCCTCTTCCAAACAGAGCCTGGCCTGGGGAAGCTGAAATTGGACTTTGTGTTTCCAGGTGGGCAGCTGATGCTTCACGTGCCCACAGCACCTCAAACACGGTGCAAGAGAAGGCAGCCAAGGAAGCCTTTACACTGAAAGTGCTAAGCGCCGTTAAAGAACGCTTTTTTTATTGAATTAGCTTATTTAGCTGTTAAGGCGGCTTCAAGGGTGGGCAGGAAAAAATGCTGCAAAATGCGAAGGGATGGGCAACAAATACTCACCTACTTAACAGGGGTGTTGTATGGCTTATTTAATTAATGAATACTTGTAAAGCACTCTGAGTTGCTCAGACAAGAAGTGCTATACAGCACAAACGCAACATGTTATTATATATTATTAAGACCGGCTCTGCAGAAGAATAATTCCAGGTAAATGTGCAATCAAATGATCATTTTACTTCCCAGTAATTGGATTCAACAGGCCAAAAAAAACCACGGAAGCCTTTCTTTAATCATATACTAAACAATCAGAACATCCGTAACCTTTCAAGCTACAGCCTTTTTGAATAAAACATCATCAACTTATAGATATTATTCCAAAAAGAACCAGCCACCATATGTGTTGTCTCTTTGAAATACAGTTGCTATAGCAGACCCTGCATGCATTTCATGTGATATGATCATATTCTATCCGTTCTGGCAGCTGAGAGGTTGCACAACTAAAATTGGCTGCCAGAAAATGTTTGAAGATTCCCAGAAACGAGTAGCCGTGCAAGAAATGCCTGCTTTCTGCTGGAGCTGGCCGGGCCGGAGCGGGTCTCTGCCCGCTAGTGGGGAACTGGGGCAGCACTCAGTGCTTTGCCCCGCTCCTGTCACACCAGCACAGCCATGCACCATGCAGGGACAGATGAGGCAGCTGTGAGGAGCGGTGTGGATGGACGGGAGCAGCAAAGGGAGGACGACGGAGGTGGAGGTGAGTGCACAGCTTGGCTGATTGTGGCTTGAAACAGCATTTCCCTCAGCTTTTCTCTCAAGATGCTGCTCTTCTGTTTATAAATAACCGGCAGCAATAAGAAGCTAAGCTTACAACAAGCTTGGTTTAAGATGTGGAAGGCTGTTTGCAGCTCAGACCTCATTCTCACCAAACATCTGTGTCAAACTACTGTGCCTACGGTGGGATCCCAACTCACTTTCCCTTTCTGGATTTCACGGCTCACTCCTTCCCATCTTGCAGCAAGTACACCTACCCCATCCCTTCAAAGCCTCATCCACACCACTTACACACAATGGGATGTGTGAAGGACAGCTAGCTCCGTTCAGAAAGCTGCTCGGCCACACAGCACACCAACGATGATGCACAGGGAAATCAATTTGACGATAAAGTCGGTCCCACAACTCTCATCAGCACGGAGATTCACGAGCGGGCCCGTACATTAATAAAGCTTCCTGTGGGAGTAGATGTTGCCTTTGATTTGCATGTGAATTCAATGCTAGTGAAAAGTGCCAGACTGTCAGACATGGAGACCGAAGTCTCTTATCTTTCCAAAAGCTTCTGTAGCAGTTTCCCCACATTTCCTTAATCATCTGCCTTGTCCTCAACTTACTGAACAGGCAGTAGAGAGTAAAGCTGGACTCAGTTCAACTCCTGCTGCTGCCAAGTCCCGAAACAAGGGTGCCAGGACTGTTTACCGCTAGCCAGCAGCTCTACTAACGTGGCCCTCTCCTTGTGAGCGGGTGCTCTGACATCTCCAAGCTCTTCTCATGCACTCCTCCTGACTGCCATAGCTACTGCCTAAATCTACATGACATGCATGCACTTCCACAAGTGAACAAGACCTGGGGCTGCAGTAAATCAGCCCCAACCGGTGCAAAAGTATGCTTGCTAGCAGCCAGCAGGTATGGACATCAAGAGCACCCGATGCCACCCAAGCTCCTGGAGCAAATACACCCAAGCAGCAATCCCAGCCTCCAAGAGATACCACACTGCATTGGCAATAACTTCCTCCTCCACGCGGCAAACAGTAAATCTCTCCACTTACCGAAGGAAGGGAAAGAAAAGCATCCCCTAGCAAGCGCATCTCCTAAGTGCCACAATTCTTGTCTAACTGCAAGAAGCAAACGATTTGGGGTCGCTATCAACACAGATTTCAAAAGATGACTTCAGTAAAAGGCTCGCTACCAACCGAGTCATCTTGATTCTGCTCTGTGCTACGCCTAAAAGCAAGATACGGCAAAAGTCCTGAGCTGATTTCTTATCCGTTAGGAAATCACCAAGAGATAAGGAGATTTTCTTGTGTAAAACAGAACAGTAAGAAGGCAATTGAAATGTTGCATTTTAGAGACATTACACAAACTTGGAATGGTATCTGGGAGCAAACGTCTGGGGCCACCTAACCTGGGAAAAATGTTAGCACCAAGCTCCCTGTGAGGTGAACCCAGACCCGCTGAATGACGCCACAGATCCGAGTCACGGCAGTACAGAGGCAGAAAGCCCCTCTGGACCCTCTCTCCCTGTGCTCGGAGCAGCGGCAATCCTTCCCTGTTTGCCAGCTAGTGAAGCACTGGGGAAAAAACAAACTACATGTCTGAGATGACCAAGACAATATTATTGCAAGACAGACAGAACACGACTTGTTTGCCCAGCTGTTGTTTGCCCAGAACATCCGGCCCTGTTATCACTGAAGTTACTGGTGTAATTTGACATTTTCACGCAAGCAATTCAATCTTTCTGTTTCACCATCCTCTGCCTTCAACTGACCAGAAAGTCCTGACTGGGGATGGGAGCTGGGACAGGGAAATACACTGGAAAAAGAGAGTAGAACTTTAAAAATAGAAGTGCTGCTAAAATGCCATATACTTCCTTACTGTATTAGTACATAAGGAAAACAGTAACAAGATCCAGTCCTACGGAGCCTCTTGCTAACTTGTTCCACTGCTAGAGCCAGTACAACAAGGCAGTGACTCCCAAACTGTTTTTCCATCAGCCTATTTCTATTGAGGAAAAAGACCTCAAGCTCCTCCCTTTCCATCTGCTGGAGTTGATATTAATATCAATCAGCTCTTAATGAATTAAGAAGACCTACAGCTACGAGGGAGCAACTCCAGCAGGAGGAGAAGCTTGTTCCTGCACCTGTGCATGGGAAGGCTGTTCTGGCGAAGGCAGGGGAGCAGAGGACATGAGGAGAGGAGCATGCATTGGTGCAAGGCGAGCAGGAGATGAGCACCCAGCAGAAGCTGTGCCTGCCATACCAGGGCGCTCAGCTGCCTCTGGAATGAGGAACCGTGCACAAAGAAGTTGCAGGGAGAGCACAAAATGAAATCCCATGTGCTTTTCCAGATTCCTAAGGATTTTGGGCCTTTCCAGGTGGACAAAGCTGCCCATCAGGAAAGCAACTTGAGAAAGGAGGAAGGAAGCGTTCCCAGCATCAGAGCCGGTCCCACGGCCATCTGAAGTGTCTAAGCAGAAAATCTGCAAAGTTGCTTGCCAGTCAACATCATCATTATTTCAGTTATGGTCATTAAAAAACAAAACACAGCACAGCAAGAAGAGGGAGATGAGACAGAAGATATTCAGAGGCCAAAAACTAACCTTGGAAAAAATGTGCTGGCACCCCACCCCAGACTGCAGAATTGAGGTGCTCCGTACTGCCCTCCCAGAACAACGCCCGGACGCACCCTCACGCAGCCGGGATCACTGGAGGAGCCCGGCTCCACATCCCCAGGCACACCACATTCCCACCATTGGTTCTTCCCCATTTTCCCAGCAGCTTGAGGCACACGGGGACTGCCAGCATGGCAGCTAACGGCCCCCCAGCGCCGGCACAGCTGAAACCAAAGGGCTCCTCACTGCCAGTGAGCAAGACAAGTACCTTTGTTTCTCCCAAGCGGGACGAGGGGCAATTTAGGCTCAGCCAGCACTTTCTCTTCCTTCTCAGCTCCCATCTGTCCTCACACCCCACTCCGCTCTGCAGCTGCTCCGAGTGGAGCAGCAAGGCGCAGCTCGCAAGCTCCGACGCCCGGATGCAGCGAGGCTCGGAGCTGCCTCGTGTCTCTCCCACTCCTGCCTCCTCTGCTCCCCTCCGCGACACCTCCTCTCCGGGAGCAGCAGATGTAGGGGAGCGCTGGGAGGAGGCGGGTGCGCAGAGGGAACTCGCACGTTGGAGGGGAGCCCTGCTGCAGCTCTGCTCCGACAGCCTGAGCCCAGCAACGTGTGGAAACGGCGAGGAGCAGAGCAGTAGGCAAAAGGGAAAAAAAAAGAGAAATAGTGCAAAGCGACAGCAGTGGGTAGTGCTGTTCCTCTGGGAGGAACAGAACAGGGGGAGGTGAGAAGAACCAACTAGAGAGGATAGGAAAGGAACCAAAATGAAGAGGAGGAATGAAATGTAGAAGATGCAAAAGAGAGAAGCAGATGTTCTTGCAGCACTTATTCCCTCTAACATTCGTACCCAGCCCCTTCATCTTCTTCCAGAACAGGGAAGTGAGCCGCTATGTGCTGCCTCCCTGTCCCCCCATCCTGGCCCTCAGTGCCACGCACCGCAATGAGCAGAGGCCGAGAGCCCCGGCAGCGCTCCCCAGCACCGTGGTGGGGAAGAGCTGAAGACCCAACCCGAGGTCTGCCCTGCAATATGCCACAGAGGGATGCTGGGGGCTCCTGCAGCCTCACTCAGCCACAGCTATGCAAGGCTGGCTCCCAGAAAGGGCCCACCAGCCAGCAGAGCTGCAGCAGCAAGCCTGCACTCGAGCACAGCGATCTGCCGGCCCCGAAGGCTCTGCTCAGACACTACACGTAGCCAAGTGACTAATGGGTGATTCCCATGCTGGAAAAAGAGAAGGGACCTGGAGGACCACGTGTACAAACCCCGACTCACATCCTGTCCCTGAAGTGACGGGGGTCAGGCTCAGAGCGAGGGAGCTGGCAGCATGCCTCGTGCTGAGGCATCTCCTAGAATAGTTCAGTCATCAGGAAAGAAGATGAGGCTTTTTTCTTTCAGCAGACTTAGCTTCTTTCCTCTGGAATAGATCCTGGCTATCGGTTGTGGAGATCCCCTCCAGAAAAAGGCACTGGAAACACTTCCTTTCAAACCACTCAGATGAAGCTGCCTGCGCCCAGCTCCATCCCCGGGGGTAATGAGGTTATTCCAGCAGAGGACGAGCAGACTGGGTGCTCCCATCCCTGTCCCCATCCCCAAGGCTGGCAGGGCTCTGCTTAGTGGCAGGGACCTGCCTCGCACAGGAGGAAAGAATGGATTCATCTCCAAACGTGATTTTGACTTGGTACCTTATCCACGGATTCCAGCAATGTGGGGGGAAAGGTGGTCGAGGTATTTTCTTCAAATACCAGGAGACACGAAGGGAGCACAGCACAACAGAGAGCAGGAGGAGAGGTCAAATTCTGCAGGCACCCAAAACGTGTGAGCCTCCAACCAGCCACGGCAGTGACAAAGGCTACAAAAATCCCATTCTTGAGGCACAAACGAAACCCTCAGGCGGCTGCACTGTAAAAACACCTTCTGTCTCCTCTTCTAAAGAGTCACAGTCAAGACTCATCAAAGCCATTTAAAAAGCATCTGGCAAAAAGTTCCCAAACATTAAAAATGGCTCTCTTTATTTTGGCATGTCAAGATTCACAGCATGTAGCAGTCTGTACCAGCAAGAAAGGAGGGATGGGCCAACACATCCTGGTAAAATGAGAAAGGATACAAATCTTGGCTCCCAGCACAAACTGAACCAGAACTGAACTATGTCTGAGCGACGAAAAAAATCTTATGGGATTTCCAGCTCGTTTCTGTAGGCTCAAGATCAGATTCTGAACTACTGTGTTTATCCAAAAGTGAACCAGACCTTTGAATATTTGGAGGACTATTCACTGCTGAGCAGCGTTTTTCTTGGATGTCAAAAGCACGGGAAGTTCTCATATTTTTTAATAGGGAAGAGGGTAAGGTGGGGGGGAGAAGCAAGAGCGCCTTTCTGTTGCTACAGCACAAATAGTATGTTGCATGCAGCTGCTCGCACGCTTCCCCGTGTGGTCAACAAAACAAGGAACACAGCCCAAGCTTGTTTTCCAAAACATCCTGTGACAAACCTGTGCTCAGCAGCACCGCCCGTCCCCGCGGCTCATCACCGCTGCCGGCCGAGCGAAGGAAGCAGAGCGCCGGGACAGCCCCAGATGTGGGGCAGCAGCGCTGCAAGTCGCACCGCGGGGCATCGGCGCACGCTGCTGCCTGACTGCTCCAAGCCTTGTTCTTAAGGCTGTGGTAGGGCACAAAAATAGGCGAGGCTTGGAAAGAGGCGACAAAAGTGATTAGAGGCCTCAGCAGATAGGAGGGAAGATTGATAACGGTGGGAGTGTTTAGTTTAGTGGGAGATGAGTAAGAGGGGAGATGATAAAAGTACACAAATTGTGACTCGGCCTGAGAAGGTACATCTGGAGCTGGTTGCCGTTTCTCACAATGCAAGAGAAAGGGGATGTTCAACCAAATCAGGAAGCAACAACAACAAAAAATTAGAGCAGATAAAGGGATTTTTTTTTTTTTCCTTTCTTAATACACAACTCATAATTACCCTCTGGAACTTACTGTCACAAGATATCACCAGTGCCAGGAGCCTGGGGAGGATGCAAAGAGAGGATTAGACGCTTGTACAGATAGTAATGAGAGCATTTACAGCTACCTTTGGAGAGATAAAAATATAAACCAGGGTACAAATGTTGATGCTTCAGGGTACATGCCAACCCTTCACTGCTGTGGGTCAGGAGGAAGCCATACCCTGCAGACAGTGCCACACCTCTCTCCCCTCATCTCCCGCAGCCCAGGGCCATCCCTCTGCCCTTGGGTCCCTCGTCCCCAGGGGGCTACAGCCCCATTCTGGCCCCTAAAATTAGCTTCTGGGACACGGGGGCAGCTGGTGATACCCTCCTGGTCCCCAGCCACATCACCTGGCCCCCAGCTGCTTATTTCCTCTTTCTCCTCATGTCACATGTAAGTTTCAGGTCCTTATTTCACGGGCCCTTCCCCCCGCCTCCCCCCCGTAGCTGCACTGCCATTTCTCCCTCCCTCAAAGCAAAGCCCCTGGTGATGCACAAAGGCAGGTTTGAAGGCAGTCGGCCTATTACGCTCATACCTACCTGCACAAGGCGAAACGAACCCCAGCTCAGTTTCCTTTCATGTGCACGACAGTCTTAACTTGTTTCTTTTAATCCCGTAAAAGCAGCTAAAGCATGCAACTCGCTTCCCAGAGATGAGGCAAACCTGTATTTACTTCCTGACAGTGATTCAAGGACGATAATGAGCGTCGTCCCAAGCCGGTATTACATGGGAAACCTACACGCTATGTGCTACACGGCTGGCAGTTAGAAAAGAATCACACAAAACAACCCCGTCCGTAACGGACTCAGTGCAGCAGCAGCTCCTCCTGCACGGACACAGCGGTGGAAGAAGGACCCCAGCAGTGCTCGGAGTGCCCTCCAGGAGCCAGAGCCCCGCACGGCCCGCGTCCGCTACCCGAAGTGCGGCTCAGAGACGGCTGTGGATGTGCCGAGGCAGAGGCGGCTACGTAATAAATCCAAGCAAATCCAGAGGGCTGAGGCAGTAATCCACGGAAACATTCCACACAAGAGGGATTTTTAAGTGCGTTTAATTCCCAGCTGCAAACCTAATAAGCTTCCAGGAGGTGGAGACCACTGAGCACAAGGGGTTAATGGCCTCGCTAAAGAAAATGACACACATAATTTCCTTTTATCATAAAACAATACGTTTATTATTTTCTGTGTATCTGTTAAAGGGCACGGCCTTCTGAGTGGAAAACAAAACACAGCTCGGTCACATGTTTATTTGCTTCAGCTACTCCCTTTCCCTTCTGATAAATAATCAAACATGCCATCCAGAAAAAACAAAACCAGTGAGCTGGGAAATTTGATGGTCATCAAATAGACTGAGATACCAAGAAAAGCAGCCCACTGTTCCCACAGCGAGTTCTCTGCCCCACACCTACACTAACATCTGAGTAAATAACTTCAGTCACTCTTTCCATTTTCCCCATGCAATTACTCCTACTGTTAAACAAATTGTCCTTAAGGCAGTTGCAAACACCATTTTTTTTCCCTGCAAAGTAGAACAACTTCTGAACATTAAAAAGCCAGACTAGCAATATATTTTAAAAATATGTTTGTTGTACTTGCGGTTTGGCTGAGCGCACAGCTGGATTTCTCTCTCCCTCACTCTCTTTTTGAGGAAGATGGGGTTTTACAGCTCAAAATGTGAAACTGTGCTAGGAGCTGGGAGAGGCAGGGCCGGCCCCGGCAGGACGGGGTGCCCCACGGGGCAGGCACTCGCACCCCCCTCCCTCAGTCCGCATCACAGAACGCTCCCCAAGAAGTTCCCCGCCATCCTGGTGGGCTCTGAGAGAAACGACCCCGAAATATCGCGCGGCCTTTTAAGCTGTTTGAACGGGGAGGAGAACAACAAGCAGACGCGTTGCAACACGGGTTACCAGGAGGACCTCTGCTGTCCTCGGAGCCCGAAGACCACGCACACAACGCTGGGCAACTGCAGCACATCCCTCACACGAGAAGTGAACAGCCATTCCCCGGCGGGAGCGTGCTTCCCCTCTCCCTCTGTAGCACCACCAGGTCTAAACAATAGTAATAGGAATGAGATAATAGCCACGCTTGTTTCAGCAGCCTGATTTTTATTAGCATGAAATTGGTACAAATATTAGCGAGGCCGGTTCGCGAGCGCTGCCAGATGCAAACAAGTTGAGGAAAACAAAACAAGACTCTGCGGGCTCACACCTCTCCTCCTCCCCAGAACAACAGCCAAACAACAGCCGCGTCTGCCTTATTGTTACTTCTTTTTTTGTTGGGTTTTGGTTTTTGCTGCTTGTACAAACATGCAGAGAAGCCACCGCGGCGGGGACAGTGACAGCGGGCTGCTTGGTGGCACCTGAAGGCAGCCGTGCTCCGGCCCTCACCAGGGCTCCCCAACCCGTGCTGGACACCCTCCCTCCTGCCAGCAGCCAGACCCAGCCCCCAGCTGTAACCCCGGCTGTAACCCCAGCCGTTCCCCTCCTGCCGCAGTGGGGACGGCAAAGTTCAGCCCCGGCCGCGCGCTGCTGCGCTCTGAGCGCTCGCGGGGAGAATGAGGAGTTGAACAGAGTAAGCTCTTACTGTCTGCCTTCAGATTTCTGTCCTTGCGCTGGAGATGCGTTCTGGCTGTTTCTGTGCAGCGGGGGCTGAAGAATGGCAAAAAGATGTTTGAATAAACAGGAAGTGCCGTGCAGCCGAGCACAGGCTGCAGGGAGAAGGCGCTGGAGCTCTGCCCTCCGCAGGAGGCTTTGCCTCCACAGTAGCAGTGTCTGCTTTTATTAAATGACAAAGAAACCACAAGAATTCCTGCACTAATTCTTTGCCTGCGAGGCCGAGGGACCGGCCGGAGCTTGCAGGTAATGTCGGAGCTGGACGTAACACTGAGCAACACACAGAGACAGAGCGACCCTGCCTTGTGAAACCCCCATCCTTAAGCAGAAACATGCAGAACTAATAACGTCCCCAGCCAGACCAAACGGCAGCAAAGCACACACCTCACTTCTGCAAAAGGCTGAGCTGTTTGCACACTGTTTCAGCCACGGCTGACTCTCCCACCCTGCAGCACCCCGACTTTCCCTTAGGATCGCCCTGTGAGGCTGCCCGGGCCCCAAGAGCTATTTTTTGTCCAACTGCGTGAACTGAAACATAAACAGCCACCAAAAAAATGCAACTTGTCTCGGCTCGGGACGCGCAGCCAGCATCCATCCCATGTGCACGGCCTTCCCCCACAGCCTCCTCCCACCCACCACCAACTCCCCACTTAGTGGTGCTGCCTACCGCCCGTCTCCCCACCCAACCATCAGAGCTCTGTCTGCCATATCGGCGACACGACGCAGATATCGTCACCGAGAGTCAAGTGGGGCACCCGAAGGCAGCTCAGGCAGCGATGAGCAACCCAACGGCCACGCTCAATAGGAAAGAGGGACAGGATGCCTATAGAAAATGTACTGCTGTTGTGGCAACGCGCTGCTGCTGCTGAAGGGCTGATTTGTTACCGAGCGTGTAGTCTCGGACTGTCTGTCATTCCGGGTGCTAATGCTCTGCTAAAATAACTCATTGGGAGCTGTCACTGGGATGTTTACATAGGCCCCCAATCTTTTCTTCATACAAGGAAATTTTTTACTGGAATTCATCTTCTTTTGATCTCACATTCAAAGCAACAGCAGCTTGATAGACATGCAAGTCTGAAAGCAAATCCAGACGCTGAAGATAAACCGCCAGAATATGACAGGCAGGAGCATCTAAAGCTTATAAAAATGAAGAGAACAGCATGTCGTCTGAGTATTACAATAGCAGAAATCAAGAGACATATTAGGTGGAACTGATCAGCCACAAAAACAGTTCAAAAGGCAGATCATAGAAACAGAAGACTAGGCTGGAAAAAAAATGGGAAAGATCTGCCATGCAGAGGCATCACCTCCTCGCTGCGCCCCGCTGCGCTCCCACTCCTGCACACAAACCGGGGGGAATTGGGGCGGTTGGGGCACCTCCACCGACTCAGCGCTCCCCACCTTAACTCACCGATTAGTTTACCAAGCGTGCATCGCAATTACACCTCATTCAAAGCAAAAGATCACCAGGACGCTGTGCTGCTCACGCCCCCCAAGCAGCACAGGGCAGGGACCGGGGCTGCTCTGTTAGAAGCCCGGGCACAACCCCCGGCACGGAGCCCCCAGCCTGTGCTGCTCCCCATCTCCCCGGGATGTGCTCCTGCTCCAGCTCTGCACTGCGCTGAGTCCTGGGATGCTCCCGAGCTCTGCCTCTCCCGCTGGTGCACGCCATCGGTTCAGAAGATAATTTCATTTCAATTGAATTACGTGTGCCACAGAGCCTACAGCTCTGCACCGAAGACGATGCTCACAGGGAAACAATTGCTGAAACTTTCTCTAGAAAAACCCATACATTTTTAATTCTTCTTCCCCAAATAAGCTTCTTATTCTAATTGAAGTCAGCAAATATAATGAAAAAGTAATTCTCAAACAATTTTGTACTTAGAGCTGTTTGTTAACAAACACCGACCGAGCAGCAGTGTTAGGTTAAAGGGCAGCAGGATTCCACATTATAATTTAGCCTGCGGTTATTTCTGATTAAGAACACCCTCCGGGACAGCAAAGCAAGATCTTCCTTTGCAGCAGGCAGAGCTTTTAAAATTAGCCTCTTCTGCATAATAAAACCAACAGGAAAACTGTGGATTTAAAACCGTATTAACCAATTTGAAGTGCTGCAATCAGTTCATGTCTTGCTTTCTACAAAACACCGCTCCCTGCCCAGCCAAGTCACAAATGTACAAATGCCTCCTGGATCCTGAAACTGTTGTAAGAAAGTCACCTTCTGTCATGCCTATGTAGCTATCTAATGTGCTAAAGGCTGATTATTTATCTTTAAACTGTACTAGTTTAATCTTTTAAGGTCACCACTAATCTGCACCAACCTTTTAAAAAATAGCAGCTTTCAAGATGTACTGCTAGAATCCCTAACTGGGCGCTGAATGTCACTGTCACCGATACATTAACCAGAACGGGGGCAGTTTTACAATGTAAACACCAAATAGAAATCCTCACACATAACTTAGAAGGAAAGCACCATCTCCGTGCCAGGAGAAACGTTGGTAAATGAGACCGACGCCATGCTATTTCATACAAATGCTGCCCAAAACCGCACTGCTGTTGCTCTCTCCTTCCTCCTCACTTCTGCCCCTCCTTCCCAGTGCATAACTGGGGTGTAATTTTTCCCAGCCCAACACGGGTACAATTTAGAGGCCCACTGGGTGCTCGTCCTTTCTCATTTTTAGCAGCACGTCTGGAAGCCCCCTGTGTGTTATCTGCTCACAGCACTGCACAGCAGCCCTCCCGTATCCTTTCCCTTCTCTTCCCTTAGACTTCTTCTGGACTTGAATGTCACAGTAGACCTTGAATGTGAAATGGCTTCAAGCTAATTGCTTTAATTGCTTGAAGATGTGCAGGCAGGTGAAACCTGATCCCCTCGGCCATTGTGGAGACCAGGAACAACACAGGAATGTTTACACAGTGGTTTGAGTTTAATAGACAGTAGGGCCGAGTTTCAGACAGCCAGCAAAAACACGGCTAATAGGTGACCTCTTAATGTAGTCCTCCTTTTTAAAAACAAAATACAATTTCATTTTATCCAAGGCAACGGCCCTAAATGCCAAGGTTATCTGCTTGACTTTTCGAGTGAGTGTGCACTGCGTTACACCTGACATTTATACCAGAAACTCTATCCTGAATGCATTTTCTCCTACCTTAAAACAAAAAAGCACTTTACGTGTCAGTCACCTTACAAACAGATTAGAGCTGGATGGGGTTTCCTCCTAAGTGCAGTCATTCCCATTTTGAATTGAGCACTGTGTGCCCCCGCTGCTGAGCCCACATCCCCACGCAGCCCCACGCAGCCGTTCCCCACTGGGCAGCTGGGGGCACCGAGAGCCGGCCCTGCTTTCCAAGCACCAGCAGGGAAGGAAGGTGGGCAGGCGTTGCTGAAGTGCAGAAAACGGAGTAGAAAAAGCTCTTTTGGCAGAAGCGGTGGCATGAAGGTATTTACTGTTGGTCTAGTCCAAAAAACAAACACTGGAAACAGGTAATAGCTGATACTCACTTTCCTGGCACGGGCCCTTCGTGTTTTGATGCCATTCCTAAGAAGGGGTAAAGCTTACACTGGCTGAAGATTAGCAGGGAAATGACATGTATCATCTCCCGGACCAACAGGAATAAACAAACCAGCATTTCTGTAGGAAGAAGAAATGGAAGAACCGTGCGGAACAAGAGCAGCAGGAGCACAGGCAGAGGAGGGGCGGCCAGCCCAGCGCATACAGAGCACAAACAGGGGAGCAGAGCAGCACCCGGCCCCACACCCCTGCTAGCAGGGGACACTTCCACCCCATCTCCATTGTTTTGCTCAGAAAGTTTCAAACTCCCTATTACCCAGCCGAGGGAAGGCCAGCTGGAGGAGGAAGGCTGCTGCAGGCATCTGGATGTCACTCAGATGTCACCCGGATGCCTGTGGCAGGACAGTGGGCGCTGGTGCTGCGCCCTACCTCACTGCTGCTCCCAACCCTCAGAAGCAAACGAGGGACCGACCTGAAATAACACAACAAAGGGAACAGTGGGAGCTGGGATGCTCGTGAACATGCCTCTCGCTATGGAGAGACAACACAGAGCGCACACGCACAAAGCAGCTGGTCCTCAGCTCCTCTCTGAAAAGCTGCCATTCCACCAACGGTGGGGTCCTCCCCTCACCCTGGGGAAAAAACAAAAAAAGAAAGGAAGAAAGAAAAAACTTCGGCGCTGCAAAAACAGTGTCAACGTAAAGATTTAGTATAAACCAGCCCAGGGCTGTGGGAGGAACGCTAAGTGGAAAAAGTAAACAGGGTCCCCCCGCGCCGTCCCGAGGAAGCGGCGCGCAGCCCGTGCCTGGTACGGCGGCGGCCCCGCGCCCGGCAGGGTCAGCGCAGCTATGCCGAACTGACAGGTTGGGTTTACAGCAGGCCAGCGCTCTGTTTGGATATACTGGCCTTGCTCACCGCCAGCTTAACAACAGATGGCTCGAAAACTTTCATTATGTTGCGCAGGGCTGAACTGCAAACAATCGCGGAAAACTGTGAAAAGTTTAACTCTGTGCGAGCCGCGCAGCGAGCGCCTGCCGTGGGGATGTGTGCCTTTAAATTAATTAAAGAGGGGCGGGATGATTAATCGTACCTGTGCACGGTCCCAGGGATGCCTGAAATGAGGATGTGCGATTTGACAAGGTCAATTCAATAAAAGGAGCGTTCCAGAGGAAAATGGGCTTTGACGGATGGCGAGGCTGCATGCTAAAGCTTCCTCGAGCCCACGGCTTCGGGGAGGTTACAGACAGCTCCCGCCGTAATCCCCCCCCCTGGAGGCTTCTGGGGGCTCTCTGCCAGCGCTCCTCCATCTCCAGGAACGGGGACTCCTTCCCTGGAATTCCCACCTGGAACCTGGGCACTCGGAGGCACCAGCAGGCCGCCAAGCAATCTCACGCGCGGGCCTGAGCGTGATTTATCCAAATCTGCGTATAATTTAAATATTCATTAAATTGATTCCATTCATATGCACCCTAATATCTTTTAACGCTCCGAGGCAGGTTGTAAATGCACCTTCCAAGGTTTAATTCAATTGACAATCTTATATACATCTCATCGCCGGAAACGCATTATTTTATATTATTCAAGAAATGAACAAATCTGTTTTCCACAAATGTATTTTAAAAGCTACTCTTTCCTGTTATTGAAAGAAAATTGTGTTTATTACTCCTTTAGCATAGTGTAAACTCATAAACGTCAACAGAGAGTACAAGGAAAACTGTCAACTAAATATTGTTTCCTTCATGAGCTGCTCTTCCAAGTCAATTACGCCTTTCAACTTCTGGGGCATTGTATGATAAACTGGCAGTAAAAATCATTCACATTAATATACCATGGTGCCTTGCCTGCAAAAGGTAATTAAAGAAGTAAATGACTCATAAGAATAGACATATTAGCTGCAAAATGAAAGGCAACTGAGCTGCCACATGAAAATATGTACCATTAAGATACTGCATTTTCATATTCCTGTAATCAGCTTCAGTAGACTAATGCTTATTTAATCCAGTTCTCTGCTAAGTCCATCAACAACTGTTTTTTGCTGTTTTCTCCTTGACTGAACATTATGTGTGCAGGTTTGGAATAAATACCGCAATAAGATTTTTGCATAGTCAATTGAAGAACAGGTTTTTTATCTTTTAAAAACTATTTTTCTTTCTCACCAGGAGGAATGCAGCACAGAAGGTTACCCTGAAAGCCCTCATTTTCTGGAGCTGACAGACTCGGAGTGAAACGTGCACCCTGCCTGCAGCACGCACCATTAGGATCGGCGAGGCCACGAGCAGGAAAAAGCAGCTTCCTGACTCCAGCATCCAGCCTCCCCGTCCCTGCTGCAAGAAACGCTCGGCTTTGTTACTGTGGTTTTTCACCAGGTTTAAGAAATAAGGAAAATCAGACCTGCTCTCCTTCAACACTGGAGGTGAGGTGGGGGCCCAGCGGCACGCCATCCCCAACCCACGTTTGGGGAAAGCCAGCAGTGACCAGAGACCTCAGCCCCAAGCTCACGTCCCACCCTGCCAGGAGGGTAGCAGGAGCACCAAGCTCAGTGCCAGACCTTGATTTTGGGAACCGCCTCCGCTGCACGCTTTGATGGCCACCGGCCTCTGGTACAGGGCCACCTTCCCACTCCTGTCCCTCCCAAGGGGACAGACGGAAGATGGTAAACCAGAGAACAAAGTACACCCGTCTCCGGCCTCCAAAGCAACACCCTGTGAAACACTCAAACGTTTATAACTCATCTTGTTTGCGAGCAGTAATTAAAATGTTCTTTTCATCACGATAAAGCTCCGTAAGGCCGAGATCCAAACTGCTTTTGACTGCGCAGCTTCCACCATTGCTTCATTTGGTGAAGCACGGGGTGGAGTTATCCCCGCATCTCAGCTATCACGATGGTGCGGCTGGTGACAAATGCTGACTTTTCTAAATGGCAGGTGCAGTGCATGTGCCATCCATCCTTTATTTATCGTGCCCCACAGAGGTTTATCCTTGCAAAAAGAGATCTTTCAATAAAAACCGTACCACGGCGCTTTGGAAACTGCACTGTATATTGCTTATTTATCACTACCGATACGAAACAGTGCAAGACTTAAAATGTAGGATCAATCATTATTTAAACTGTATTATTGCTTCTCCATTTGAGCAGACACCACTTTGTACCCACAATTAATGAGCTCTAGTCCTTTTTCTAATTAAGGAACAAAGGTTCTCATGTGCAGAGTATAGAGTGACACTGTCTAGAGAACACACATTTAAATAGAAGAGAATCCTTCTAATTACCTTAAAATAGGATTTTTAATATCCAGGAGCATAATAGGATCAAGAAATTAGAGCATTTCCAACAGCATTTACAAATAAGTCATTACAAAACACTGTAAAAAGATAATAATGCATCCCTAAAAATAATGGGACCTTATGGAAACTGGCGCCTAACACTTCTGTACTTGTGTAATTAATCCCCGTGCATTGATACAGGGAAAACACAATGCTGAAATTATTTTATGTACGTGTACACGTACAGACAAATTAGAAAAAAAAAATGAGGAATCGGCTCTTTGGGCATAAAATACTTCCAATTGTGCAGATTAGGATCCAAATGCTTAATTAAATAAGTCAGAAAGGCAACCTTGCTCAGTGCAGTAATTAGGGCCGTTAGAAATTGGATCCTGTCTCCTCAAAGTGGTACCCACACACCGCGCTCCGAAATAACCCGCGCCGCTGGGAAAGTATACTTGCTATCAAGGGCAAAGCTGCTATACACTGAGGTAACAGTAAATGACAGACTGTTGTTCAAGTCCATTAGCTGCTATGTGATAGGAGCACATTCACAAGCACACGACCTGTGAAAAATCTTAGATCTCTTTAAATCTTTGAATTGGATTGCTGCATTAATTCTTAAGAACTGCAATCCTTCAACCAAGTCAAATTACCCTCATTAACAGGGGAAAAACTGCCTCTGCAATAAGTTAAAAAAAAAAAGATATTTATTACCTATAATCACTTCCACGTACTTCACCTGGAAGCACGGCGAGGCGGGACAGCTCGGGGCCGGCAGCACGCCGGTGGGCAGCACCGCCGCTCCGCGCCACGGCATGGGCTGCGCGGGGGGAAACCTCGGCGGCTGCTCTAAGAAAAGAAGAATCACTACGAATAAGTGCAGGCACTGAAGCGATCTGTGCGTGTGCCACTGAAATAACCGCAAAAGAGGAGGGGAAATTCTTCGGTTATTCAAGGCTTGATTAGAACACTGCTTCGTAATTAGGCGTGTTACAAGTATTGTCATCGACCAGAAAATTCATGTACGAGCTGAAAGGTCTCGGAAGCAGGCTCTAGCCTTCTATTCATTAACAACATCTGCTATTAATGTTTAACCCTCATAAACATGCACAAAACGTTCAGCATTCAGCGAAGATTCAAAATAAATATTTTGTTGTTCCCTTCTATCCCGGTGGCGATCCGCGCAGTTCTGCCAATACCACCAATAGCCAAACCGGCCACTCAGATAGCAGAGGAGCACGCGTTCTTTGTTGGAAAGCAGGGATTTCTTCCTGCACTCACTGCTCCTCTGCACTTCAGATGTTGCAGCTCCAGAGCCAGTGCAGCACAGCGAGCAGCAGTGCCGGCACACACATACGCGCACACACACACACGTATAGCGTGGCATGAATCATTTATTCTAAAGATGGAACTCCTCCGAACAATCTTCAGGACCCTTGGTTTACACTTTTCTGTAATCTTGTTTTAGGCATGTTATCAGGCTGCTGTTGAACAGGGAGCAGGGCAACAGAGGGACCTGAGAGACAGAGGGAGCAGAGGAGCGCTGGCACCTCACCCTGCTCGCGTGTCAGCCCTACAGGGCAGCCCTCTGCAGGAGCCCGCAGCCGCTCACTCCCATTGCCATGCTCCTAATGCAGGCAGAACAATCTGCCGTGCAGCTCCTTGGCAGCACTGGGACGGAGCCAAGTGCCAGCTCTCATGCCCCTCTGCTGGCTCCTGGGCACTGAGCACGGCCCCAGGCCCCGTCCCTGCAGACCGCGTCAGACACACACACAGCTCTGTGTCCCCGCTGCAGTGCACCCCAGCGCCGAAATGCACCACGAGTGCACCGCAGTGCAGTCTGTGCACATGGCTGCTGTGCCCACCGAGCCCACGTCCTGCAGAGGTGCCCCCACCTGCACCCACCCGACCACAACGTCTCTGCTGTGCAGAACGCCGAGGCACCGCGAGCCACAGGAGGAACGAAAACTACAGCTCTTCTTGTCTTCAAACATGACATTCATGGCGGATTCGCTGTCTGCATGTTGCAGCACGCTCTATTCTTAGCACTGTGCCTTTTAAAGTTAGGCCCATTATTTTCTACGGTGTATCAAGATCAGTATGTATAACATATGCCATATTGTTGACACTTCCCTGGATGTACTGCATGCCATATGCCTAAAGCACTAAAAGGGGTGATGAACAGAGTGGCAATACTGAAAGGAGAACAAGATCCACCGAGCATGCTGAATGAATTCAGTTATATAATTCAGCCAATAAGGGTTTCCATACACTTAACAATCTTCTTTTTTTTTTTGCCTCCCTCGTATAAAAATGCATTTAACAACTTTCTGCTGTGAGAAGTTAGCACGCCGGACACGTATTCAAAGCAAACATTTAATCACGGCGGGCCCACCAGCTCTAAAACGTATACACGTAAAGATAGACCGTATATAATCACCCCAATAAAACAAACAAAAAAGGCCGATTCATACATTTTAGCAATAAACTAAAAAAATAAAACACAGTTCTGCTCCTGTTTCTCCTCGTCCTTTATTTTACCCTCCATAAATCTACACCCCAAGTCCAACTCCTCGAAGTAGGGAAGATGTCACCTTGCCCATGCTGAAGCTTTATTTACTAGTTTCCTCGCTAAGAATTATTATGTGAAGAATCCAGAATCTAACGCTCTCTCACACTACGGTATTTTTGTCCAAATCTTCTGGAACGGATTATAAAATTGAAATGTAAGTAGGAACACAGCAGAGCTATATTTATAACAAGAACGCCGCTCTTCAGCATCTGATACATGCACATGTGTCTCCGCAGCTCTACGCCAGCCCCCTGCACACACTAATGGGTGCACTAGCTGCATGCTCGTTGTTAAAAAAGGGAAGAAAAGGAACTGACTCATCAGTGAGACTGGTTGTGACAGCACTGGCATGCACAGACCTGGCAGGAAGGTTCGAGCTCTTCAGTTCACCGCTTGCAACCAACTGCAAACCGAGCGGCCACTGGGAAAAGCAGAGCCAACCAAACCTTTGTGGACCCGGGACGGCTGCGGGGAGCCCAGCCCAGCTCCCAGGTCAGTCCCTGCAGGACGGAAAGGAGCGGGGATGTCTGGATGTCTGGACAGCAGGCACTGCTGCAGAGTTCCCAGAAGCTTCCAGCGCAGGAGGACTTCAGGCAGCACGGTGTGCTCGGGGCATGGCCTGAAGCATCCCACAGAGGGATGTGGGCACAGGGGGCTGAGCACGGGCAGAGCGGTGCTGGCGGTGCCACACAATACCGGGCTTCCCCAGCCCCCACCGCCACCATCCAGCCACAGGCAATGGATCAAAGGGCTACGAGAAGATAAGGAGAATCCATTTTAATTTCAAAACATGAACATTCCGGCACAGGAGATCACTAAAAAAGATCAGTTCTGTTCTGTTTCAGTGGGGAATGTTGCATTTTAAATGCATGTGCGTGTATGCATTTATTTGAGTAAGCAGCATCATTAGGAGTATAAAGCAACGCAGGGGAACATGGGACTATTTGTTAAAGTGGAAGGCAGAATCCTCTTTGTGGAAAACATCAAAGCAGAAGAACACATGCTGATGTTTAAAAACAGTCTACGTCTAATACAGAACATCAAGTTAAAAAAAAAAAAAAAACCAACAAAAAACCTGCTTCACCATTTTGCTCTCAGAAGCAAACCCTGCGCTCCGTGCTGCTGGGCACCCTGTCACTGCCAGCTGCTGCGCCGGTTGGACAGCCCAGCAGAGAGGATGAGGAGAGAAGGAACACGCACAGATCTCACAAGACAATATGTGCAGGGGGTGGGCTGGCATCGCCCCCTGCCCTGCGCTCTGAGGCTGCACCCTCAGCTCCCATCAGCACACAGAAAGCCCTCTGCCTTCTGGTCTGTGCTGCAGGGCTGGCCTAAGGGAGCATGACCCGGCTTCCTGCAAGGCACGGGCTGGGTGAGCCTCGTGGCCTCCATCCCTTGCAGAACACCGCGTGTAGGGGAAAAATCCCCCCAGCAGCTCAGCCCACCCGCGGGCGCCAGCAGGACGTGAGCACTGCAGCCACACCACCATGCCCACGGTCCTTCTGAATTGCTTCCACGCAAGGCAAGAAGGGCTAACTTATAGGGCTCATCAGAACATTTCCTGTGTTTGTGCTGAACAAACAAACAAAAAAAAAACAACACCAAAAAAAAAAAAAAAAAAACCCAAACCTCACACCCACACGTCAGCAACAAAAACAAAAGTATAAAAATCCCCTAACCCACCCTGCGGTGAACTTTGCTTCCTTTTTCTCGCCATGCTGGTGACGTTCACAGCACAGCTCAGAAGGGGATGAGGGCATCACTGCCGTGGCAGTTACTTAATTCCAGCAGCAGATCCCAGACCTGTAACGAGTGCTTCCTACCCACCAGGCCATTAATCACTGCGACTCCTAAAAGGTTCAATTCATGTGCCCACTCAGAGAGCTCATGAGATGCCTGATAGTCATATGTCATTTGAGAAGGGAACAGAACTGTATTCTTTTCTGAACCGATGCAGCTCCTATTACCAGGAGGCTCTCTCCCCTGGGAGCGACCAGAAGAGAGAAATGAAGGAGCGCTGACTCAAAGCTCTGCCTCGCAAATGTGCATCACTGATACAGGAAGGGAAGAGTTAGGAGGAATCTGCCACTACCTTTATTGTGCCCATAATCTGGGTTATTGGTGGATGCATTTTGAACATGGTGAACGATGCTCCACCAGGGGCTCCACCCTGGACAGAGGGGCTGCTCCCCTCCTGCAGAGCTTGGCAACAGTGAAAGTTGCTTTTGCCATCCTAAAGTTGAGAGCACTTCTGTTACGAGGACCGGTTAACCTCACCTTCCTGGGGAGGCAACAGACCCCACGAGCAGCCAGAGGTGATGCACTTCTGCATCCTTATCACTGCTCTCTTCGCCCACAGCTTCCAAATCCCAATACTGGTGGTGCTCAGGGGTCCCCAGGCTCTGCTTCTGCCCGTTCTGACCCTGCGTGACACACGTGCCCCAGCACTGCCACCTCCTGCAGATGAGCAACAAAAGGGTGCCAGAAAGGAAATGCAGCTTAAAAAGATAATGGTCATCTCTCTCTGCATTTGGTGGAAAATTACGAGCAAACAAGCTGTCATCTATCCTCTTACTTCCTCATGCTGGTTTTCTTCATTTAAATATGGCCCTATCAGATAAACTAATAGATAATGCAGACAAAAATACCAAAATCTAAGGATACCTCAGCAATTGCTTCACATCATCGATTTTCCTGCAAAACACCCAATTACCAACTCATGGCATTTTTCAACACTCAGTACACCACAGCCTGCTGCTCAGGACTTAGCACACAATGGAAAGGTGCTGACACTCATTAGCCAACCAAGATCTTCTCCCATTCTTTTCCCACTCCTCCAGAGTGCTACAACAACCACAGTGAACTTCTGCTGCCACCAGAGAGCCAGCTCGGGAGCACAGAGGAGGCACAGGGACTGCTTTCAAAGGGTTTACAACCCCGAGAGGGAGTTTGTAATGCACAAACCTGCGGGACTGTAAGCAAAGGAAGCCCACGCTGGGAGCTGATGCGAACTATGGGACAGTGCTGGCTACACAGTGTCAACCAGAAGCCTTGGAACTAAACTGAGTGCTCCACCAGTGGCTTGATCCTTCTCTGAACCTGTGCCCCAAGCTCTCCTTTGGATTGCTAGCAATACACAGCCTCTCTGAAATGATCTTGAAGTCCTCCAACAATACTAAAAAGCCACTTTTCCACCACCCTGACTCTACAGATGGGGAAAGGCACTGGGGCATGGGAAGTTCAACACCAGAAACAACATTCATGAACAACAAACATGAGGAGTCCTGAGCATTCCAAAGAAGAACTGGCTGCAAGAAGCCCTTTCCTTGCTTGCCTACTGAGCCTAACCCAGCTCCAAGACTTCCAAGCCCTCTCCTCAACACAGTCAGTGGGTTTACAAGTCAGTAAACTCTTGTATTCAATATTTGGTGCTGAAAACAAAACCAAACACAAACATTTCTTTAAATCTTTGAACAGCCGTAAGACCCCATGCAAACGTTTCACCTGCAGGTCCCACTTAATGGGCTGGTTTGATTTCTCTCCCTAAGACACACTCCCTGCCCCTCCTCAAACACACACACACACACGTGTGCCCCACAGAGGCCACTCGGTGGGAAAGGAGCAGAGCTGGCACTGCCCCACTGGGTGCGGATGGGTCAGCAGCGCCCTGCCAGCTCCCCACATCAGCTCAGCCCAAAGCCCAGCCCCAAACGCTGCCCGGACTTCAGAGAAGTCCAGGTTCGGATCCACATCCACGTTTTGCATCTCTAAGCTAAACAGAAGGATTCTCTCGACCTCTTCCAAATAATAGTCTTTTAAGACACAAGACTCAAGAACCAATAAAAAAGGTAATTTAACAATATCTCCAGTGTGTCACCAATCGTGTAAAGGGCCTTGAGGCTGCTGCATTCCCACCGCGGCGCAGTAGCTTTGCCACCCTGCTGGTTTCCAATTGACACCCTGCGTGCTGATATTTTTTCCAGCCAAAGCCTGGCAGTGCTTTCAAGCTCACCCCGACAGCCGATGTCCTGCGCCGGGGCCACCGCTGTGTGCTGGCTGCAGCCCCATGGGCAAAGCACAGGGATGGGACTGCGCGGCCCCACTGCCCTGGCAGAGAGTGGGAACCTCAGTTTAAATGGGAGAAGCCAACAGGGGGGACACAAGGAGGCTCTTGGTCAGGATCCTGAAGCAATAACAGTGCTCAGTAACATTACGGGGCACCAATCATGTGCCGACGGATCCCAACCATCCCTTAAGGAAAAGCAGTGAGGATGACCTCAAGGATGTTATGTCCGCCTGAGCCTGAGGACAGCCTCAAAGACAGAATATCTGAGATGCAGTGTGACTGCCCTCAGTTCCTTTCCATTTTCAGGAGAAACTGCCCAAAGCACAGCACAGGCAAAGGTTCCCCACTGAACCCCATCCCACTCCCGAGCTGCCATGGAGTAAGGAACAAACAGGGGCGATGGGGGGAAGGGGGGGGACAGGCAAAGACCACCCCTTACAGCACACGTACCTGCTGCAAGTGGAATTAGTACTCATAAAAAACCAAACTCATGCAGAAAGTTTTCCTTTGCCAACACCCACAGTACACCGTACCACCCGCTTCAGCAATAAGCTCTCAAATGGATAACTGCTAAATGAATCTATCTGCTACAGGAATCGGGTTTTTGCCCACTCCAAGGTTATGTGTTTAACAGGCTTCAATACTTCAATGAAAAATTGAGGTGGCAATGATTTGCAGACTAAATTAATGTTAAATACTTCAAAGAACTGGACAAACAAGTCAGCAGCAAAAATTTTATGGGTTCACTTCCTTCAAGGGAACTTAAAGAGGCAGCATTTTATTGCTGTGAATTCTAGTCACTCCTTTTACCCCTCAGCATCTGTTTGAAATATGTAGTAGACAATTGCTTTTTTGGCTCTGACTCAGGTGGTTGAAATACAGGACAAACAGACTACTGTATATAAGCTTTCCTCCAGCAATGAAAATTTTTATTAACTCTCTTGCATAGCAAACTCGGCTGCCTAGCTTCCAATCCCTATAGAATCATCAAGGAATGTGGCTAGTTATTAATTCTGGTGGTCAAGCACAGGGTGGATATGCTGGGACTTGTCTGCAGCGTATAACCTCACGTTTCAAAGAAAAAAAGCTACAGAAGGAAGGAAAAAAATAAATGAGTTCTGTTTAGTTCATCATTCATACGTGTAAAATTCCAAGCTAAACACTAGCTCCGTGCATAAATATGTCAGCCCTGTCAAAAGCTCCAGCCAAAGAAAACAGGGCCCATGGCGGAGGGGTGCAGAACCACCCTCAGAGCCATGAACTCCCCGCACCTTTGGTTGCCATGTCACAGCCAGGAGTTCTCTCACTGAGGTGCTTCATGAAAACAACCTCCACCCAGCTGAAGGGGAGAGAGGAACGAGGACAGAGGTGCACAAGACAGAGGAAGCACGACTTCCTTCAGAAGGGCTCCGGCCACTTGCAGCCCCTGTCCTCGCAACTTCATTCCTGCATCCCCCACGCTACCCACCCTGTGCCTACCACTTCTGCAACCTTTTGTTCACTGAGAAATGATGCACGACGGTTTCTAGCATTTAAAACGTTCTTTATGTTGTGGCCACGGGCTAATCTGAGCCCATCTTCGGCTGTTGTGTTGTACTACCAGTTGTTTTTTTGCCATCTGTTGTGTTCCCAAAGTCATAAATACCCAATAGTTGCAGTCAGCACATTTAAATTAACAGGTGCAAGATTTTCCTTACTGTATTTTCTCTGCAGAACAATTCCAACTGACTGACGTACCACTGCTCTGCAGCTACTATCAATTTCTGTATTTCTAGTGGCTGCTGGAATAGCAGATTATTTAATGGCTGGACTTTGTTTAAAGTTCCCCTTCAGTTTTGCCACGTTTCAGGAACAAGGCAACAGTCTGCCAACTGTAGTTGTAGCCAACTTTTGTCACAATGCAGATAAGGAAAGGAAGCAGATGCAAAGTACCCTATAATACAGTTTGTGACCTTCCTCAATATAGGGGATGTCAGGAAGTCCAGAGAGACACGCAGTGATCATTTAGCGAGCCCGCAGTCAACTGTTTCATCCTTTCAAACTTGGGAGTGATGCAGCTATTGAAACCACAGCCAGGCAGAGACAGTGCTAGGGGCAAACAACCCACACGCGTTCCAAGTAAACAGGCAGCACCTGATGCTCGAGGGATCCGGCTTTATGCATGATGCTGGGGCAGCTGAGCCCCCGGTGAGGCTCCGTGCAGGCAGAGCTGCCCACGGCACCCATGGCATGGGCTCCCAGCCTCAGCCCTGCACCGACTTCTGCAGGAGCACAGTTTTCAGAGCACAGCATCGCCATAACAAGGAGGTAAAACACACTGAAACTCTTTGAATCCCGCCCGCTTTGCTCATATTCCATTTTCTTTCGCTTTAAAATGCGGCCTTTTCATGTAAATGTTGCCACCTGTCACCTTTAGCCCTTTATTTCTGGTG
This sequence comes from Gallus gallus, assembly GCF_016699485.2. Classification (NCBI taxonomy): domain Eukaryota; kingdom Metazoa; phylum Chordata; class Aves; order Galliformes; family Phasianidae; genus Gallus; species Gallus gallus. Next base: position 16,220,513 of record NC_052543.1, read on the forward strand.
CCTCTATTCTCAGCTCTCGATCCGAACACAACCCGGACCGCCCACGGAGCGGGCTGGATCCCGTGCTATGAACTCAGGGTGCTCAGAACAGCCCTGGGAGCTGCCAAAGCAGGCAGCAGCCTCAGCCGGCTGCACAACTCCACCGGGCTGCACCCGACGAGATGCTACCTTCCAGCAGAGCCCCCAGATAACATCCTTTCCCTGAAATACCCGCGCTCTGATTCATCTGTTTTACTCCTGCCTTATGCTGGCTTCACACCACCGCCAGCAGCAGCCTTACACCAACGTGAAACTGAAATAAATCCACGGAGAGACAGACACGCTGCAAACACACAGAAATTAATGCGCTTTTCACTGCTCTTCGTGTATAAACACACAGGAAAATCTCCTTTTCCTTCTGTGCCTCTCTTTCTGCGAGTTCCTGGCTATCACTCTGAAATGTAGATATTCCCATCATGCCTCGGTGCTTTTCAGCCCCATGATGCCCTCACTTTTGATTGTGTAGATGAAGTTGAAGTGCACAGGGTATTTACTGATCCAGTTATCTTGTTCTGTGACAGGCAGAATCAATCAATCAAGGGGCCAGCTTTATGCTTGCGTATTCCAGGCACATCTCCGCACTTCAGGATACGAGATCACAGTGTTATCCAGCCAAATTTGATCAACAAATGCAGTTCCCCTGTGCCACAGCAATCTCAGATGAAGATGTTATTATGTGGAACTGAGCAAAGTGATAAAGACAGTACAGAAAAGGGAGGAAAAGTCCAGCTGGACCCTTCTGACAGCCTCTCTACGCTACGGCTGCAGCATCCCCTTTTCTGAGGCTTAACAAAAACAGCACATTGCACAAAGCTGTTGCAAAATGCTGGCTGGCCACGCCGTGTCTGCTGGTACTTAATGAACGACACGTTATGCCACGGAGTTTGCTAACACAGTCTCAAACGCTGCACAACAAACGTGAGCCCTTGCCACTCTGCCCATGTAGATTTTTCTAACAAGGAATCACGTGCTGCGTTTTTCATCACTCTGTTGAGGACGAGCACAGTAAAACCTGCAAGCTTACAAATATATCCTTAACACCACAGCTGGCTTAAGCAGCCCCGCTGTATTTTGGTTAAAATCCCAGCTACAAGAAGATGAACGTGAGCGCGTAAATGTTTAAGTCTGTCTCAAGGAGAGTTGACACCACGCTTTTATTTTGCCAATAGCTTTTCACTTTGCTATTGCCCTACAGTTATTTTACATTATTTAATCCAAAATACCATCTTTTTGATTCTACCTCTCTTTGCATTTTAAATCTTTAATGGGAGCCCTTGGCAGTCCATGGGCACAATTATTAGATATCTGCAGAGAGAAATTGAAAAATTAATCATACTTTCCATTTTATATTTCTGTACTATACATAAAAATTAGCCAGTCCGAAAGCTGCATTCTGCTGCCTTTCAGCATTCCCCTCCCCAGCACAGTAAATACTAAGCAAGGATGGGTGTATCTTCTGCTCACGTCTCTCCAGCACAACCCTTAGATGGAGGATGCCACGTTCTCTTCTCAAGTGCAAAATTTATTTCAGATCGCTTTTCAATTAAAAGGCATCTGCTGCTACCACTTATGTTACGTACTGCCTCACAATCAGAGAAAAAGTGCCCTCAACCAATCATATTGATGGTACTGGAGTTGTTTATTACCCTTTTATGGGCTTGGGTACTTAAATTACAGTTTTTCACAACTGTATGCAAAACGGGTAACCTAATCCTTACGCAGTTTATTATAGAAACCGATATATGCATTAATCTGACCTCTGTCTAAATAGATCCTTAACCACAGGGAAAAAAAATCCGAAGGCATCTATCAGCATGCGAGCAGTATCAAAACTGCTAAATCTATTAACTTTGTTTTCCTTTCACTATTATTACGCTGGAAAGCAAAATCCAACTGGAAAAATTATGCCATTTGGGTTCCCTTGTCATCATGTAACAAGTATGAGAAATATATGTGCAATAGCCAAATGGCCAATAGACAAAACACCCACTCCAAGTGACGTACTGTTTTCCATACCACTCAGACAAAATCAAAACAACGGAGCTGTTGCAAACAAAAACAAAATAACATTTCCCATAAGCATTCCAGACAGAGAAAATTTACAGGAAAAGAAAGCTGGGAAGAGACCCAGAGCGAAGCGAGTGTTTGTACCTCCAGCCATAAAACCCACTGCTGCCGAGATGGTAAACAACAGGCTCACATTAAGAACACACCGGGCTAACAACCCATGCACCGTCCGGCTCTGGGGTTAAAGATTGACACGGCGGGGTGGGATACAACACAGGAGCGACTGAGGAGGAGCAGGACTGGGGTGAGGGGGGGGGGGAAGCCCCACATGGGGCAGCACAGGGAACGCAAAGGGCCGGGTCCATTGCAACAGAGCAGCACCATCTGCACAGGCTTCGAGCAAAAGAAAATCCTGCTTTTTTTTTTTTTTTTTTTTTCCTTTTTATTCCTTTAAAGTCCTTTCCACTCGACGCGCAGCCTGGTGGAATAACAACTTTAAAAAGTGGAGATGTCGCTTTTTTATAGCTGACTCACATTTATATAACTTTGTTAATGCATCTGCTCCCTGCAAGTTACAGTATCTGTGTTTAGCTGAGATACCTGGCCATAAATCGTGGCAGTGCAGTGAATATCAACAGCTGCATTTTACTGTTCCAGCCAGTCAGTTTACAGTGTCTCCATCACAGCGAATTCTTGTCAGCTGCACTCTCGCTAACACAATTCCTATGTTTTGCCTGGCAGTAAATGGACGCTCCTGCCCCAGCATCATCTAAACAACTCTGTTAACATTTGCCCCCGAGCGTCTCTCTCTTTGTCCAGTCCCTGTCTTCTAACAGATGTCATCCAAGTCTAATCAAGCATAAAATGGTCATAAATATTTCTTTCTGGTAGATTTCACATTCGCATTTCATGCAGGGACATGATATTTTTCTGCTACCTCCAGGGAGTACCTAATGCAAAAACCAGTTACTTACATTCAAGGCTCATGTTCCTTTAGTAAAATGCAGCACATGTTCGCAGTTCAAAGACATAAAAAGGCACAAGACTTTATCTTCTTTTGTTTAACTGCACCCTGTTTTTTCGTGACGTGTGCCACAGCTTCCATGGAGGTGAGGCACTGTCCCTGGGTAAGAGGAACACACCGCCACCAAACACCCAATTCTGACCCCTCTCCTCTCCCAAGCTGTTTTGATTTCATACTCCCCTACCCTAACCGGAGCACAATAGAGCTGCTTTTTCTCCTCAGCTGTTCCATTCTACAAGCTACTTCAAGAACTCACAAGATAAGGAAGGCAGTTCTCCCTTTCGGTTGATTTTATGCAGATTCTTGCAGCCCACCTCATCATATTTTGCTAAAACAACTGAACGACTCGACGGTGCAAATTCAAGGTTCATGCCTGTTAACGGCCGACAGAGATAATCACGAGATAGGAGCAATTTCCGGTATTTAAACTTTGATAATCCAGTGGAAACTATCCGAGATAATTAATTCTGACTACTTATTGTTAGAACCATCAGAGAAATCATACTTATCTTCGGTCAGTTCTGTAAATAGTTACGTCAGGACGCAAAGCACAACTAAGCCCAGCTCACTCTCAAAGCCACGCGTCTCCTCGTTCCTTCCCCTGCTATGTGTGTCAAAGCAGAAATACCACGTCGCTATTTAACGTGAACCAAACAACACTTGAGGATACAGATCACAGCAGCGAAGTTGCTTTTCCTCCTCCTTCTCCGCTGAGCCTAATATTTGATTACTGTTAGTCAAATCAAGCTTTCAGGCAAATAATCTCCATTTTTTAAGTTAATGAGATGTGGTCATGTCGACAACAGCTCGCAGAAACTTTTAATTCCAATTCCTGCAGGCTGTGCTGGCCTCTTTTACAGCAACCGCTGTATGAATGAGTCAAATTTGCCGAAGTGGCTTATGTAGACAAGTGCACACTTTAAAGAGGCACTAATTAAAAATACCCACCGGTATCATAATTTAAATACCATGAAAATAAACTGTAAAAGTAGCTCAGCTACAATCTTATGGCTTTCCTTAGAGCTCGTTTACTTTAACTCGATGATGTTTTATTGCAGATGTACTCACAGCTAAAAACAATTTTTCGTCTTGGAGGAATTCGAGATTTTGATGTAATTAAACAATTTATGTTAATATTTGTTTCGCGTAAGCTATTAAGCAAGCCCCCCAGAACAAGTGCTAATTGAGGGAGATGGAAAGAAGTAGAGTGCTGAAGTAAGCAGCAAATTCATAGTGTTGATTTACCGCCCCATCAGCAACACCCCCCCTCGCTACAGCTCTCTTTCTTGCTCTCATTCTCTGCTATACAGCTCCCAGCCGCACCGAATCCCATTAAAACGCTTTCCGTGGCTGCTATTATCCATTGCTTTCCTTAAAAAGGAAGCAGAGGGAAAGGCAGAGCAGAGGAGGAGCCTGGTATGCTGCTCGGTGTGCTGCCCTGGCCACAACTTCTCCAAAATCCCCTTTGCTTGTCTGATTTTCGGCCAGGAATGCTTCGGCACAGCTGTAGTGTAACAAAAGCAGACGTGAGAGCAAAAGGAAAAGAAAAGTTGGTGCTGAGAGGGTTAAACCTGTTTAAGGGGTTAAATATGCAATTACCGCTGACTAAAACCAGAGAGACATATAGATAAATAGAAGAAATGAAGTCCCCAGGTTCCATTCAGAAGCCTTCATCACATTACTACCAGACAGAAAACTCTTTAAGTACCATTTTCAGATGTTAAATCATTGTTCGTGCAGCACATATTCTCACTATTCCTGGGGGAACAATATCTGAAGACAGCGTGCTAACAAATGCAATCCAGTAAACAGGCATTTTTCCTCTTGTTGTTAGTACCTTTGTGTTCCAGCTCCCAGCTCTGTCATCCATGCCTTCTCTCTGCTTTGAAGTTAAAGTACTGAATGAGCGTTGTCATCTATTATCCAGAGTGTGCATGTAGATTATAAATAAGAAATAAAAGTGACTTTCAGTACACTGCTTTTGCATTAGCAAGTTGCCTTCTCTGTTACCTCCTCTGTCCTTCATACTTTGCTACCAACATTATATTAAAAACCCGACTTGAAGTGTTTCCTGGAGAATGAGAGACACATGCTATAAAACCCGCACACAGCAGAGACAAAAGTTTTATTGAAACAAACAAGTCGAGCAGTCGCCCAGGTTCACAAGTTCAGCCTCAGAAGGCTGTTAACCCTTATCTGCAGATGTCCTTCAGCTCCCGACACACTCACTGCATCCCTGCTTTCGTCTGCATGCACGCCTCTGAAACACACAGCTATTAATTACACCGGAGCTTATTTACAGAGAGAGCCCTTTTCTACCACTGGTCAATTATTACTAATATTTTCCAGTGTAACCATTCTCATTTTGAGGCCCAGGACAAATGCTCCCACGAGGAGCAGTGCTGACATACTCCAACCCAACCTGCCTGTACCTGGGCAGAGAACTCCTCTCCGTGTACACGCTGAGCTACGGGCTCAGAAGGGCTTCTCCTACTGTTTCATCTCAAGGAATCTGTGACCAAAGACAATCTGTACCTTCAGTTACCATGGCAAAGCCCCTAAATCTTCCCTCTGCCTTCAGCTGGCCTGCAGTTGTTCACCAAGAGCCCACTCATGGCTACAGGGCTTTTATAGCAGGGACAACTGGGTTTGGAAACAGTGATGCCCAAGGTCTGGATCTTAATCTGCATACGCAGCCTGAAGGATGGAAGTTCAGGAAGAAGCAGGGTGCTGGCAGTGCTGGGGGTGGTGGGCACCCACAGACCTGCACTCCTGGATGGGCACAGAGAGCTCCATCCCGGATCAGTGCTGCTGGGGCCACCGGGGCACGGCCGCAGTGCCTTCGGGTCTCACCAGATGCGCCTCTGCACAAGGGAATACAGCCACTGGGGAATGGCATGAGGCTGAGCCCAAAGCCAGCTCTGCCCAGTGACCTGGGGCCACAAAGCCCCTTCAGGAGCGTTAAGCACAAACCTGGGAACCATGCACTTCTCTAAATAACAACAGCACGCTTCTCTAAAAATCACCTAACACATTCCTCACTGCTTATCCACTTCAGAGGGCACATGCCTCCTTCTGCACCTAACTTCCCCTCCCTCCTATGTTAAGCTCCACATCTTGACAGACATTAACTCCTGCATCACAGCTGCACTGTTCCAGGGTGATGGGAACAGAGACCTGGAGAACAGAGCCCATCCAGAAGGAAGTGGACAGGGCTGGATAGGACGCACCACACAGACATGGGCACTGCCCAGGTACCAGCTCAGGCTTCCTGAATACAAGGCCCATCCATACAGCTGCCGGCCTCTGCAGATGGTAGCAGCTCTAGGGACAGGAAGAAGCCCGTGGGCTCTCCTGGCTGGATGCAGGATCCACAGGACATCTGCAGCACAGCCAGACCTGGCCAGGTGAGGAATCTGCGGGGCAGGCACAGAGGAGCTCTCATCCCTTCATCCCTCCAGGTGTCCTGGATCATCCCTCCTTTCATCCTTTTGGATAAGCAGTAATGATATAAGGAGGTTCAGCACAGTCCAGTGATGTTCACCCAAACATATGGGAGCCAGTCCTTTCATAAAATGCTTTGGTAAATGGTTCAAGTCCCTATAAAGACTGGGGCACCGCAGTAACCATTTGCAAGGTTGTTGCCTACCGCCTGTCTCTGTAACATCACAAAGGAAAAATCAGACGGAGAAAAGCAGATGAGAAGAAGAGGCAAATATCCCTTCCTCCTTTTCTACCAGGATAAGAGGAAAATGTGATTGTGCTGAACAGTCTTTCATGAGCAGACAGCACATCTGCCAGCAGCTCAGCCGGCCCGCAGAATCCCACCCTGCTTTCCCAGAGTGAGGGTGCAGCAGACGGAGCGAGATCTCCGGGTGCGAGGCAGGTAGCAGCAATCCCCCACGTCTCACAAGCTCGTTTAACGCCAGCTCTACCTCCCCAGTATGAGGGGATCAGCTCCTAAAGACAAGATCAGAGAAGGTGAGAAGCTGGTCTTAGGAAGCGTGAGATCAGGTACGAAAGGGATTCTTTGCTGTCAAAGCATAATTTGTCAGCTTGTGATAAACCTGAATTGCTTCATATACCAAGGATCACTAGACATTAGCTGCTTTTTATATGGCAATATGGTGCAGAGGATTCAGACGGAATATTGTTTTATGTTGATTGTGATAAAACTCTCTGCAGCTGTGATAAAGCCTGCACACAGACTTTTCATTTGAACCAACGAGTGACACTGGTGTGGGATGCCGAGACGCTTCCAATGCTTTCCAGTGGTTCTATTCAGCCTGGGTAAGCCGGAGCGCTACCCATCTGAGGGGGCTGAATGATGATCCTGCTCCATGCACGCCTCCCAGGTGCACCAGAAAAGGCCGGTCTGCATGCTGGCAAAGCCCACCCCCCCAAGCAGAGGGCTCATGGATCAGGAGCAGCCACCCGTGCTGCTCAGCCAGCAGACAGCCGGGGCCCGGTGGGCTCTGCACTCAGCGCAGGACTTTGCTGTTCTGTTTTCCAACATCTGTCTCAGTGCTTGTCATCTCCCTGCTTTAAACAAATGCACTGCAGATGTCTTGTCTTGTGGACGACAGAGACTTGGCGCAGCCCGGAGCAGTGGCCTCTGAGTGACGGAGCCACAGTTACAGCAGTTGTTATCGGGGTCCTGAGCGGCCTCTGTGCATTAAAAGCGAACTGGGGTTTTACTTGCCCCTTCAATCCTTCTGTTTTGCCCTTCAGATTTTAGGGCTTGATGAAGGCCAGGGCCCGGGATACAGGGATGCAGCCTAGACCAGAAACATGTGGCTTGAGTATCCTCAGAAGATTTATCATTGACATACACAATTAAATAGAAGACACGCTCATTTGCTCATCTTCTGCTCCACGGACAATCTGATACAAGACAGAGGGGATGGGGGGCCATGGTGTGAGGTAAAGACAGACAGCAGAGATCAAATTCCAGCTTGAAAACAACAAAAGAGACACTTCCCAGACTAGGATAGTCTTCTAGAAGAACCAACAGATGAAATGAGATAGACACAAAGAACGAACAGAGATGGAGAACCGTGAGGGCTCTCCAGCATCTCTCCTGCAGCGCTCTTTATAACTAAATCCAGTCAGAGCCGCCACCAGGAGCTCACTTTGTGAGCTGTCCTCACATGTCGCTTCTGGAAGTTCGGCTGGGATGGGTAATGCAGCTAATAAGATCCCAACAGCCTCCGTTTTCATCAGGGCGCGTAAGTGGTGCAATAGCTGCAAGGAGCTGCAGGAAGCCAGGTGCTGGCTGGCTGCTCCTCCTGCTGCTGGGATCCTCACACCGCTGTGCGGCAGCGAGGCCATCAGCCAGCGCCAGCAAAGGCACCACCGCGGGCTCCCGGTGACCTTGGAAGGATCCCAAACGGGAACGCAGCGCGCACTTCCCTGCCCCGGGGAAAGGCACATAGTTCTGCTCACAGCTTACGAGTCGCTGACGTGCAGGCCCTATGGCACAGCCTTGGTAGGCCGTATCTCGTATTTATTGTGCCGAGAGATCGTCCTTGTAATCAATGGGGGAAAAAAAGCAGGTGGTCAGCTGAAAGTCTGAAAAATAGAACCTCTCTGCAAAGCAAACACCATACCTTTCGGAGCAAAGAAAATACTGTAAACAGAGCTAATCACTGCTAAACCCTTATAATCCAGCCCTTGCCCAAGCTAAAGGGCTGGAACCAAGCGTAAAACGCTTCTAAGAGCCCCCTCGATAACCGCAGGAATTGGTGAATCATTTCTCAAGGAAAAGGAAGTATTTTAAATTCCCCAAACTTGCCACGTTGTGAAAAAGGGCTCAACCCTGCCCCACCACGCCGGGCACCGAGCAGCTCAGCCCCAAGGGAAGGTCTGTCACACAGCACAGCCCGCTGCCAGCTGCTCTATGAACACCTGCGGTTGCAGCATCCCCGAACCTCGTGGAGCGGTACGCTCCGTAATATTAATAGGCTCGTATTTACCGTATCCTAAAAGCTAACAATCCCATTGCCAGCACTCATTAAAAAGACAAGAAACTGAAAGGAGGCCGTGGATTATTTCTTCAAGATGGATTCATGCCTAGATTCAGTAAAACCCGCTTTAGTGTTATGATCTACCTCTTCTTTCGAGAACACTGCAAAAGACGAGGCTGCTTTTTGTTGTTTACTGGCTTGGAGGGTTTTTCTTTAGGACCTGTAAGACAGGGTTAAAGACGGGGGATGCTGACCGTTCTACCTGAACAAAACATTTCTGCTGCCCCGCTGGAAGTCTGGGATGATGGCTGGGTCCATCCCAGCCCCAGGGCAGCCCGTGATGCAGCCTGCCCCGGCCCCAAGCACAGAGTTCCCATGCATGAGGCATGCATGATGCCCCACCCACACCGACCTGCCCTGCACGTACACAACAAGCCCAATGCACGTTTACAGTGGGAATTTTTTTACTGCACCCACCAAATAAAAACACTGCGCTTACAGAACTTGTAACTGAGGGCACAGCGTCAGAGAGCAGTGCCATATCGAGCCTCCTCACCAGAAACGTGGAATTTCCACCAAGATTCCACATGGTTGCTTTCCATACACGCTTACCTGCCTCTCTCCGAGCTTCCTTTAAGAGGAGCTGCATGCTGTAGGAGCACTGTGCCGTAGGAATGGGTACGTAATGCAAAAAACCAACATAAAGACATACAGCAGCCACTCTCCCCAGAGCAGAGCTTCTCCTAGGATAGATCAAATCTGACCGGGCACCCCCTGGAAGCAGCCACCACATAACATGGAGACCACTGAGACTGACATTGAGGGTCTGAGTCCTCTCACAAATGAGAACTAAACCCCGTTTGATTTCTTGTTTTTCCTGCAGGACGTTGGACCCCACAGCTTCACAACAAGTCCCATTTACCTGCCCCCATGTCCATCTGACCTTTCTCCTCCAATGAATGACTTAATTCTGTGGAAGCAAAACTATGAGACGATGACAGCTTAGAAACGTAAGTGCCCTGGCTTCGTATCTGAGAGAGCAGCCCACACCCCAAAGCTGCGGGGCTGCTGCTGGGTAAGGTGCCAGCAGGTCCTGGGGGAATCCGCCCTCTGCCTTCAGTCCCCTGAGGAGCAAACAGCTACAACAGCCCTGCCCCGTTTCTAGCATGTACCTGAGCGACGGCTAGAAACGAGGTTAAAAAGCATGAATGTCAGATGGTCAGCAGTGCTACTACATCACGCTGGCTCTTTCATGGCATGGTTTTCTTTATAACAGATGAAAACAAGGAAATTTTAAGGAAAACTTATCTGAGCACATCAGCAACAACCACATTCCTTCAGCCTGTGATCACTAATTTGAGCAGGAAGGGGGTTTTTGCCCTTCTTTTCCTGGACTTCATTTCCAGGTACAGTTTGTTAAAGCCTGAAATCCCACCTGAACTTTGGCAAGTCTTTAAAAAAAAAAAGAAAGAAAAAAAAAGACCATTACACAAATATTTGGCTAAGTGACCCACCGCAATTGCATAACAACAGTCAGAAGCTGTGTTTTCACGTATGAGCCCCAGAGGTTTTATCCGAAATAAAATCCTGATTATTTCAGAATCTGGAGGCAAAGTGTGACCTCTCTCTGCATCTCCAAATCTGAAGCCCCCCTGTTGTGCCCCTCAGTAACGATGCGTCTTGCTAGGAAAGAACGAAATCCTTCAAAAGCATGCTTATTAAATGAAATAAGGTAAGAAGGCCCCAAATACACCTGCAGGAATTAGTTTATGCTTGAAGTTCTGTCAGAAGAGGTCACCCAAAATTAGAGATGCACCCATCTGTCAGCACACGCAGCCCATCTCCAAGCATGCAAGTGTCCTCTGCACGTCCGTACGCCCAGGAATGCATCTGTCTGTAGCAGTCCTCGATCCTTATGGTCACTAAATGAGAACCAAGGTCATGCCAGCACTCAGACAGAAGGAATGATACCCACGTTGTGCATCGTGCTCCTCCGTTTGCCTGAGAAGATCTGCCCCTGCCGAGGGCTGGGGGCCAACAGCAGCACTGCACTGCTGAGTTCTGCAGCACGCTGCTGGATGGGTTACACAGCCTGACTCCCTCCAGCCGCCCCTTTACAAACCTCACACTTCCAAGAGCCCAGAAAAAAAAAAATCTTGAAAAGAAGAAATGTGATTAAAAATAAATTGAAAAGCCCAACTTGTAATAAAGCTGGCACTTGCCCCAGGCTTCAGAAGTGTCTGACACATGACACTGACTTTACAGACACTCTACAGATACGATATATAGCTTTTATAGGAAAAAAAGAAAGGTATATTTGCACTATTTAAAGCAGGTTAGAAATACATTTTATCTTTTGAAAATGCAGGGAGCCTGGTTAACAAATGCAGAATGCAGCAACAAAACAAGCAACGCTCATCCCGCTCAGCTCTCATTACATAATGTCACTATTTACACTGAGCATCCCCAAACTACCTTCTGTTAATTTCTTTTAATTAATGGGGTATTCACATGTTGCACATTTTACTTTGTATCCCGATCTTTATTTACACCATTACTGTTATAAATTACAGCCATGCTGCTGATACTCTTTGCACGTGCTGTGATACCCAATGGAGCTCCACAGGAGGAAGAACATAACACAGCAAACCGCGGCGTTTGATTCCGTTCTCATTTAAACCTATTCAAGTCAGACAAAACTCCACTGAAACCAACAGCTCTGCTCGTGGAAACCAGCACAATTCTGCTCGCATGCACTGCCAAGCAACCTCCCTGCATGCAGCGTGTTCCCAAATCAAGTTAAATTGCTTTTAAGATATCGGCAATGCGCGCAACTTTGTGTTAAACTGCTTCACCTTAATTCTGCAAGGTATTCAGGCACATGCCGGGTTTTACTGGCAGGAGACACAGTGTGACCTTACTGAGCACTGATGCTCTCACATTTAGGCACACGCTGGTGACAAAAAGGCCACGATGGGGAACACTTCCATGCCAATGAAAGACTTCCTCCCACCCTAACAGGCACGCTGCCATTTTAAGCTCGCTGTATCACAGGTTTGGCTGCATTGTTTGTTAGATAACCCCTAAGTACGGAGATCAATGGAGGAGGAACGGTCTCTAATATTTTAAATAACATCAATCCTTAGAAAGAGGCTTTAATTTGTATCTGATGCCTACTGAGCGTCTCTCTCAGGGTATACATGCGCTGGTGAGCAGCTTTGAAGCGTTCCTTTGTGTGGTTTCCCTAAACAGAACTCCCGAATGGGTAACTTTTTTGCTTACGAGTAAGCATAAGCAAACAGAAGGGCAGAGAGCACACCTACGAAAACAGCTGGGAACAAACACGCCGTTGCTGAATTTTCACAGGAGATGCGAGGTTAAAAAACAAACCTGCAAACATATTTCAGAAGTTACAGCTCTTCAAAGAGCCCGCATAAACCCAAGCGATTACTGCAGGATTTTAAGTTGCCTTTAAAAGTAAAAGCAGCTACTGTAAAATAAATAAATAAATAAACAAATAAATACAGAAATAGACATCCGCAGTCTAAAAAGGACTCCCGGATTTGGCTGTGCACGTAATCCAGGTGATTGCACACCTAACGGCCCAGGTTCTGCACGTACATGCTTGTACACGAGACTGCAGAGCTCGGGGTGCCAACGTCAACGTGCTTTCAGGACTCAGAGTTACGCAGTTATTTACCGAAGACCTCAGAAGTGAAATAAAAAAATAAAATAAGGCCAGAAAAAAACCTCAGTGATGGCAACAAAGTGGTGGTTCCCCCTCTCCCCTTCCACACCTAGAGAAAATGTAAGGCTTGTTGATGTCAATAAGAACTTATGACAAAGACATCACTGATTGTGAGGATAGGGAACGCTGCAAGAATGTTCTCAGCACGGGTCATTGACAAGAGAACTAAAAATTGAATTATGAAGGAAAAAAAAATCACTGATTCTAAAATCCAGGCAACGTAGCCAGCCTATGTTAAAACTTATTTAATTTTTCCAGTGCTGCTTCACTCCTAAGCTCTCAGAGCCACAGCTTTTCCATTGAAAAGCAAAAGACATTTTACGCACAATTTTCCCTCTACTAGAAAGAGGTATATTGTGTCCTTCAGTGAACATAAAATTGATATTATCATCTCTTAGTTTATATCTCACTACTTAACCTTCAGATTAAAAGTTATTAGATTTGAATGACTAAAAAGACATCATGTCACCTTCCATTCAATGATGGGAGATCGGAGAACTTGAGGGAAAAGTCTGAATGATAAAAGCACGAAGTTACCAGGAGCATGAAGTTGGTTTTCACATTCTCTGATACAACAGCACAGCCGTACAAATGCAGCAATCTTTTCATGATGTAATCATCAATTATCAGCGTACTACAATGCAAAATCAGACACATTCCCAATAACCTGCATGTAGTTTAAACGACAGTCTCCAATGGCTCTTTCAATAGCAACAGCAGTTTAATAATTAGGCTTTATGTCTCTTTGGTCAAAATGACTCAACACGGACACTCCCTTCAAGTCTAACAAACAAATTTGGTCTAACCCAGTTATGTCAATACGAAACAAAGGCTTTATCAAGGATCTGGTTTAGCAGTTTTGTTCGGGGGAGATAAGTCCACACCGTGATCAATGGGACCATAAAACTCCTGATGCAGTTTGTAACCCCTCCTCAAGGGCTCCGGGAAAAAGATGGAACTCGGTAACCTATTTAAAAAAATACCATAGCATTCATTAATTTACACCATGATAGTCAGAATTCTTTGTAGCCTAATCGTCAATTTGATCTCTCAACAATACACCAAGCCTTCCACGTCACGTACATTCTCCTCACCTTTGGACATGAAGAAAATCTGAAGAAGCCACATATCCCCTGTGGGGTTTGCTTTCCTCAGTCTAACACTCCTCATCTCAACCGTTCTTGGAACAGCTGCAGCTAAAGAGCCGAGCCGTGCCGTCTTCATGTGATGCCACCAACACTGCAAGGACAGTCAGTGGGGCCGACTGTGAAGAAAGCACTGAGTTGGGCACAGACACCAGAACCTAATCCTGTGCATGAACAAAACTGCTCTTCTCGTTTGTATGGAATAAAAGAGTAAAAAATACAAACCGGGATGCACTGAAAATTATATACAACTTTTTTTTTTTTTTTTTTGTGGATACATGCAAAAATGGTATCTACTCAAGCTCTCCAGAAAGTTCAAAATGACACTTCATGAGTGTAGTTCAGCTTAAAGACAAAAGTGGAGACAAGAAACTTCCCCACAGTTCCTTATATAAACTGCCTCCTTGTTTCTCCGTGTACCAGTTGCATCCATATTGTTCCAGTTTGTCATAAATGCAGTCACCTTGTAACCCCTTTTATCAAGCAATCTATGCACTACCTAAGAGTACACTACACTTCATCAGACAAGCTATAGGTTTACATTATACAAACATCCCAATTCTGCCTGCTCAGCGCAGGCTGTCAACAAACGCAAGCAATTGCAAAACAGCAATGTGTGTTTTTTTCCTTAAGCGAGCACTGATACGAGCCTGCCAGTTCTGCAAAATAAACTCTTTGCAATCTCTGCAGCTAATCTGTCAACAAATTACTATTAAAGCCATACCCCCTAAAAGTTCAAAAGCATTCTGGGTTAGACAAAAGATCCCGCGTTAATACACTCGGGGGGCAGGACTTGAAGGTACAGTATCAAAGTGTGGTGGTATCAATCGCTATTGGTGCGGGGAGGTTTGCATTCCTGCCACCACGCAGCACAGCACTCGGTGTCTTGCTGCTGCTTATCAGCATACAACTTTATAATCATTCTCTTTGTCCAATTCATATTACTCTTTCTCTACTAACAACATGAAGAACACTTTAGTGAACAGTCCCAAGGATAAAAATACATCATAATAAATAATTTTTATTTTATAAGCTAAAAAAACCTGACTAGAACTGAACTATCAAGCCTTCTATTTCTGTAGACATCAGAAACTACTGAAGCGGCTAAAGCTGTGATCATCTATATTAACAGGCAGTCTGTCCCCACGACTTTATTTCTTGCTCCCTGGTAACCAAGCTGCCCTACCACTCTATGTGTATTGCCCAGCCTCCCTGGCTCAGCCCAACCTGCAGCTCATGGCTGGCTCTGGCACCTGCTTTGCACCACGCACGTGTTCAGAAGGGCGCCCAGGAGTCACCACAGATGCTGCCAGATGTACCTGGTGCCCCGCTCTCAGGCTTTCAGCCCCTCACTTCTGTCCCTGTGGGCACCCTGGGAACAAGGTCATGAGCCCTGCCGCCTGACTTCAAGCCAAACACCCACTTCTGTCTCCCGAGGAAGTCTGATGACCCAGGGGACCTTAAGGACTATGCCAGGTGTTAGAGGAGCTCACCACAACCCGGCCCATCCCACCCAACTCTGCCATAAGCCATCCACTTCTGCATGGTGCCAACTGCCTATAGAGCCAGTGACAGGAAGGCAATTCCTCCCATCCCAGCAGGTGCCAAAACCCCACAGAAAAGCCTGCCCTCCCTCTTAGGCGGGGCCTGAGGGTGATTTCTCTCACACATATCTACATTCTTATATAATTCTTCCATAGGTAGTCGCAAAGGAGCCACCTGTACTGCTTTTGCACTTCAGAAAGTATCTTGCTTCATGATTACAAAGAGTAACGTCAGTGTGAGCTGTGCATCTCCATTTCAGAAGATTGCTAACACCAAAATAATTTTGCACCACTCTGTCTCCTTGTACCCACAGATGACACGGAAAGCAAAACTTGCCCTACGAGCCCTCCTGCACTTGCCACAAGAGAGCCCACACTGCACGTCACTCCTTCGGACACAGGAACATCTGCGGTGCTCCAGTTCTCCATGATAAAATATTTACAAGTTTGTAGACCCATGAAAGCATCCTAAAAAATGTGAAGCATTTCTGTTTTCCTTTCTCATCGTAACAAAGCTATTAGTTCTCATAAATTCATAAATCTAACAAAAAATGTGAACCAGAACTCGGTGCAGATGCTCTGCAGGAGCAGCTGTAGGCGTTGCACCGCTCAGCCGCGCTCAGAACCACCCCGAGCAGCACAGCCCAAAGGAGCGCCGCTGATTTTTGTTCAGCCAAAACAAGTGCCAGGTGGCAAAAAGAAAAGATTTGAATGAAATTCTCTTAAGGAATAGCTGTTTAATTCAGAACTCATTCATTCGTATTGAAGAAGCGTTCTGTAGAACGCATTCTGTTAAGTGACCTGAGAGCATATGTTGTATATGGAGAAACATCTAAACATTATGCTCCGTGTTGCGTGTGTATCTGTAAATGCTTGCATTAGCTGTCTGAAAACAACGGGTTTTTCTTCTTTTCAGTATTTAAAAATATTTTACAAACATAAAGATTGATATTTTTGTGCTAGCTCCGATTACTCTTTTGTTATCAGATCTCTCTGAGTAAGCGTTTCAAACTTTGCAATCGACTTGCTCTTTCAAAGACAAACCAAGAAACCGGAAAGTTACCCATCAGAACCGATTACCAGAAGGATCCAACCACAAAACATAAAGGTCTTTTAAGCACCGGAGAACAGAGAGCTGATGGAATGCACCCACTGGGCTGGCAGAGGATGAGCAACCAGGAGCTGGAGCTGCAGAGCAGCCCTGGCTGTGCCCAGGACCACTCAGTGATCCTGCTGCTCCATCACTGCTTGCATAGGCGGCCACCGGCCAACACAGCCACCGCACGTGGTTCTGGTGCTATGGAAAGGATTAGGAACAGGGAGCATAAGAGGAACAGCAGAGGTCTGCACGTTGCTGGTCTGCAGTGCCCTACTCTGTGTGTGTGTGTGTGTGTGCTTGTGTCCTCTGTGCATTGCTGTGCACAAAGCGGGCAGGCGGCAGCACTGGAAAATTCCATCGTGCCCCTATGGAAAGGCAGCGTAATTAACTCATTTTGATATCAAGCCTCTTTAAGAAGAGACCTTTGCGTTGAACATATTTCACTGTTCGAATCCTCTTCTACTGTCCTATATTAATCAAAGCTGTAACCCCTGTTGTCTTTGCACTACGAATCAGAATGTGCCCCTGGCGAAGAATGAGGGAAAAGTCAACAGGAATTAAGTTTCAGTGCAACTGTTTACTCAACTGTGGCCTGCAGTTATTGAAATTTTATCCGTGGTTTTGTGTGACTACTGCAGTAATGAATTCAGCATGGCTGTGATTTTCTCACTGATGGTATTCTCACTTCAAGTAAAAACCTGTACGATGAAAATAACTGAAACAACCAAAGTCTGTGCTTTTAGTATCATCTGTTTTCCTGACTCGTTTAATTACGGCAGCTTTCTGTCTTAGGCTGGCAAACCGGGTCCCCTGCTCCTCGACAAGCCTCCAGTTTGCTTTGTTTTTGAGTGCAGGTTTTCCTTCTCCTCAACAACCAGCTAAAAAGATCACAGTACGCTTAGGGGAGCCTTAACCAGCTGCCAATCGCTTATTTAAAAGGTTTTAAGAATGCTTATTGCATTAGAGAAAGTGAGGGTTAGGCTAAGTGTATTCACGGTGGCTCCACCGCCGCCTTTGTTCCCAAACACATTAATGACACGTGCCCAGCACTTCAGTGCAAAATTTCCTGAGAGGGCTGCGAAATTTTATCAAGAAAGAAGACAAAACGTATTATAGGGATAATTCATGCTGGTGAACATGGTCACTTCCCAGAAAACACACTAATTAAGATACAAAGGGAAAGCCCTGACACATAATTTTGTTGCTTCTTGTGAACTGAAAAGAGTACTGACGCACGGGGTGTTTATTTATTTACCCCAGAGTTCTGCCACAGCAGATACCTCCACGGCCTTTCTCTCTAATAGGAAACATTCTGTTGATAGAGGTTGCTAGGTTATATTAAAAATTGTTGCAAAAACAAAACTTAACGTTAGTGTGTTTTCCACCCAGTGACACACTGTGGAAACCAGTTATTTGTACACAGTGGTTCACCCGATCGCTGCCACCAGGCTCAGCACACTCAGGCAGTGGGAGTGAGCCCTGATTCCAAAGGAACCCCAAGAAGAGAAGTCAAACGTTCCCCTGTACACAGCGACTGCAATCCTCTACAGACAAAAATGTACAGAATGTGGTAGGCAGGTCCTGAAAGCATCCTCTGATCGGCGAATACAAAGGGGTTGGGAGATGTTAAATGCTTCGTGGTTTTTTTTTTTTTCTGTCGGTAGGAAAATTGTAATATGTCTTACAGTACCTGCTGTTGCTGAAGATGTGTTAAATCTGCAGCCCCAATTTCAACTGAAGGTGTCTCGCCGTTTGATCTCACCTCCCGTAGGCTGCACTCTAGTAAGTGGTTGCCACCGCTCGCTCCATTCTGAATGGCTGAACCGTTACTTTTTGTCTCAGTCCCAGATTCTTGCATCATGACTCAAAAACCTGAAATAATTTAGGGGAGGGGAAAAAAAAAAAAAAGCAGCTGTTAAAACAGTTGCTGTATATAAGGAGACATGCCCTGTTTTAAATCCTGCCAAAACTGTAAACATTTGTCATTTCCCTTCATACGATTTATCCTTCATTAATGGTTCATGCTACTAGTTTATGTTTATTTATCTGTTGGTACAGCTATAATTTTAGTAAGTTAGTTCAGTTCTAAATATAGTATTATTTGCTCAACATCTTTTTTCCCTTAGAGAAAAAAAAATATTTTCAAACGAACACACAGAATCCATAATTAAATTTCTCTAGTTACATCTGGATGCTCCCCTTTGCAACGATGAGTCATCCCTTGCAACATGTGATGGACAGCATCAAGAACATGACACACAGTATGCAGGGGCAGGTAAGGGAAGCGGTGCTCAGCACTTCAGCTTCCATCCCCAACTTTTATTCCTATGAAGCCATTTCAACTGAATCTGGGATGTTCTGGAGCAAACTGCTTCAGCTGCTCATAGTCTTTTTGGCCATTTTCTTGGATTTGGTTTGACTTTAGAGGCACTATGGTATTACAGCAAAGAGGCTTCAGATTTATTTGCAGCAAACTGTGCATTTGGCTAGGTACCATCATGGTAGTCACAGCTATTCTCAGCCAGCCAGTACGCTGCCTTCAGCTCTTGGTGGACGGCTGGCCAGTTATGTCGGTGAGCCGCAGATCTCCCAGCAAAGAGGAGGAGGAGAATCTGGAGCAGGACTGCCCAACTGCTAGCCCGGGGTCTCTCGGGATTCGCGCATGTTTCTGTGAATTAACTGGAAGGACTCAAGCACAACAAGACCCCAAGCAAAGCACGTATGCCCGTTTCCAGCTGCAAACTGCTACCTTTGAGATGTCTGATGAGTTGTTTTATGGGCATTTCCACCTGCTATGCCCTAAGTTACAGGATTTGAATGTAATTAACGTGTTTCCTCCAGCCCATCCCTCCTCTCTGTCTTCAGAAGGAAGAATAAATATCCTTTCTGGCACACAAGGGACAAAAAAAACAATCTTAAAGGGAGAAAGAAAACAATGCATTTCTAATGTAGTACCAGGAGAAATCACTTTCCCCAGGAAGCCCACAGGAGCACTGCCTGGGGACAAGGACTCCTTCCATCACCAGTTCCTCAGCCATCATGACCATTAACCAGAGATAAATCAAGAAGGAACTGATGCAGCTCCTTTCCTCCCATCTGAATCTGGGGTCAAGGCTCAAGAGAGAAAGTGGAGTATTTCACTCATTTACCCCAGCACGAAAAGGACCAGGTAAGACTGCATTCGGTGAAACCCAGAGGCTCATTTTTGTTGGGATGTCACCATCATGCACTGCACTGAGGAGGTCCTGAGGCAGAGCACCCGGCTGAGCAAGGACACATAGAGGAAGGGCTGCAGGGCCTCCAGCAGATACCACCATGGAAAGAGATGTTAAAAGCAGTGTGCTCAAACAGTAAACAAAAAAAAAAGGACATTTCATTCCCAAACCCCTTCTGATGCAACACACTGACTGGAGGCAAGAACCTGAACAAACTACTATGGAGAGGAGGGGAAAGTGCCGACCAGAGCTTGGAGATGCTTTGAAAGCAGAAAGAGCAATGCACCCCACCATGGAGCAGATCCATAACTGCCCAATCACCATTTGTTGGTTTGCTCTTCTGAGCAAAATATCCCCAGGTCGCAGAAAAAAATTCACAAAGAAACTGGTAAAAAAAATTATTCATTGCCTTGAGGACTGCAAAATGCTCCTGGAAAGAAACAACAGTAGCAGTTGCTACAATTTTTCCACCCTACAGGACTGAGAAAAGGATGGATTACTTCTAGGACATGGTAACACGAAGATCACTGAGCTCCGAGAGCTTTCTCCAGGACAGACTTCAGTCTCCCTCCTACACCCCGAGTCCCACAGGCAGTGCCCACCTAGGAATGGAGGGTGCAAGGCAAACACTAGGACATTGAAAAGAAAATCGGGATGATTTGCACTTTCAGGGCTCTGTTCACACACACAAAAAATATTTTAAAAGCAGAAGTGAACAACTCTGAGCAAATTTTTATCTAAGAATGCCCACTTACGGTCTGTTGACTTCAATATGCCTTCAACTGGACACCAATGCACAACAAATCCACTCTGCTGAAATGCCCGCGATGGAAAACAGAATTTTCGAGGGAGTGAAGATAAAGCTGTTTATTTCTTCACTGTAGTCAAATGTGAGTTGACATAAATAATCACAGTTTGGTTTGATCATTAAGCGTCAATGTCATGAAAATCAACGTGCGAGAGCTTTCTGCAAGAATGATTATTATTTGTCTGTTTGAGCACACCTAAATGAGCGGAGGTGATGGTATGCCGAGGATGGCTGAGATAATTGTCTCACTTCAGCACAGAGGAGCAGGCCTTGCAGAAGCCTATTAGTGAGGTCTGTCGTTCAAAATCGTGAAAGAAAAAAGCAAATCAAGGTTGACTTCATGCAACGTGATTATGTTCCGTGGAAACTGAAGGGAAGCTCTGTCCCTGGTGCCACAGTGATTCTGGCCTGAGCGCAGCCCAAAGTGAGCAGAATGGTGCCAAAGAAGCTGTTATGCATAATGACTTATTATAGGAAATGCCGTGCCCCACAAAAGCTTCCATGACATACAAGATACCATATTCTGACTTTAGAAATTTAACGGCAAAAGAACACATCCACGTTCCACAAAGCAGAATGACTCTCATATCAATTCTGCAAAGGCAGATGTATTTTAACAGCCTAAAAATAGATGGGCTCTTATCAACGCGGATATCTTTTTTTCATAACAAAACTATGCTACTCCACATCAGGGGTGGATACAGAATGACTCTTCAGATCGTTAAAGGTGACACGATGTTTCTCCCCTAAGCAGGGTCCAAAGCTAAGCTGCAGTATAAACAACAACAAATTTCTTGTGAAATTTAATCCTGAAATCCAAGGGCCGGTATTAAACAAACTGTTCTTCTATGACTTAATGTCAGCTTCATTTAAAAGTATCGCAACACAGATTGATTTTTTTTCAAGATTCTGGTCTTAACCTGCACAAAACCTTTCCCAGTTTTGATGCATAGCCAAAGCCAAAGCCACAGGGGTTTGGCCCATCTCTCTGTTTAATACCTTACGTTCAAGGTAATGGGGTAAAACTTCGGTGGAGAGGAACCAAAGTGTTGCACACTATCAGCAGCAGGACAACAGCAGCCATCGCCCAGATGATTTGGAGACAGCTGATTTTCCTAAGGGCACAGTCAGAACTGAGAGAAGCACGGGTCGGATGTGAACTCTGGCTGAGTGAAAACGACCTTCCTGAGGATTCCAGTGTCAGTGTTTGGGGTCAAAAGACAGAACCTGAAGGAGCCCTAATTTTGAAAATGCTCTGTGCTAATAATTCATTTTTTAAAAAGTCTTTAACGTCACAAAGACCAGATGCTGCAGATACACATCCCTTAGCTCCACCGGACTGTTCAGATGAGCAAGGTTAAGCACGGAGATCAGCAGGCAGGAGGTGGGCACTGAAGTGTGCAGTTTCTGCAGTTCTGCTACCAGTATACTTTCTAAAGACCAGGCAGCGTTGTTTAATGTCAGCAGGAGGGAGGATTTATCGAGTGACGCACCCGTCAGAGCTGGGACCCCCTACAAGTCTGAAAGGCTGAAGGACAGATACTCAGCTGTGTTTGGATGCCAACCCATACAATGAGGCATCTGGAAAGATACCTTTAGGACTCCTCAATAAGCAAAAAGCACCAACGGACACTTTTAAGAATCTCATCACCATTAAAACACTATCCCTTGGGACCAGGGACATCCTGCTTTAAATATGCTTCCAGACACAACCTGGACTACGTAAAGATGATGATTTTGTTTTGGCTATTAGCATTTAGAGGTTTATCTAAATACACCTAGAATCACAGAACCATTAAGGTTGAAAAAAACTGCTAAGGTCATCCAGTTCAACTGTCCGCCTACCACCAATACTGCTCGCTAGACCTAAGTACTACACCTACTCTTTCCTTAAACACCTTCAGGGACAGTGACTCCACCACCTCCCTGGGCAGTCCATTCCAGCATCTGATCGCTCCTTCAGAGAAAAAATTCTTCCTGATATCCAATCTGAATCTCCTCTACAGAACTTGAGGCCATTCCCTCTGGTCCTATTGCTAGTTACCTGGGAGAAGAGGCTGACCCCCACCTCGCCACAACCTCCTATCTGCACATAGAGTTCACTCAACATTTCTGTCCCCTGGGAACAATGCTAGAACAAAAACGTTGTCATAGCACATCCCCTCTTTGTCACATTTGTGAAAGATTTTAAGCTAACAGAAAGTTCGGTCTTTATTCCAGGGCAGTTAATTAAGGTTGACCAAGTCAGGCAGAAGTAAATTAACTTGGCTGATCAATTATTTATATGAAGCAGAATAAATGCCCTTAAAGAACTTGGCCCAGCCATAAAAGCATGTGTAAATTAAGCTAAACAGAGATTTATAAAACATATTTCTAGTTGTATGGAAGAGTTAGTGGTAAAATCAGCTTTAAGTAAGTGATCAAATGACAAGATCTAGTCCTAAATTCTCTAGCAGGCTCACTACCATACCGGCATCATTAATAAGGGAAAATTCTACCTATTTGTTGCAAGCAGTTCCCCCAAGCAAGCTCAGAACTAACTTCTGAGAACTCCTCTGTCAAACTACAAAAACAGAACAGTGCTTGGAAGCACTTCACAGCAAAGCAATGCTACAAAGGCAGGATTTTGCCTCTTGAAGACTAACGTGCTCCAGAGCACAGACGGCAAGGCAATGCAAAAGCAGGAGCAAAGCTGCTTCTTACCAACTGCACAGGCACACAGGCAGAGCAAAAGCAGCCTGATGCTTCCAGCGCTGCCATCATCAGCAATGGGGACTATGATGGCTTTCTGGGACATGACTGACAGACCCTTTCAGGCCCAGTACCCCGTGGCAAGCACCACAGGCTCCAGGTCCCACCACCAGCACTGCTGAGCTTCTCCAGGAACATGAGTCCCGTGGTGAAGCTGAACCCCCCACACAGTCACCCTGATGGCTGCTATGTCAGCAAGGCAGCCAGAAGCACCGTCCCACCAGCCATGGGCTCGGTAAAACAGGGTTCATGTGTGGACATTAAAAGCCTTGTGTAAGATACGGCTTTGATCTTCCGAGGGGGAAGGCGTACAGATGTTCAGCTGCTCATTTACTAAATTACAGCATGTCACAATTAGCCGTGAATCAGCCAGCTTCACACGAGCCGCTCAAGGGCTGCCACCACGGTGAGCACAGGAGCAGGATAGGGAGCTCGTGCTGTCCAGGTGGGCCCTGCTTTAGTGGGCAACACTGGTGCCAGGTGACACCTCCAGGGCTGTGTTTGAGGTTGGCACCCCGACTCGAGGCATGACTTAACTCCAGTGCTCACCTCAAGCTCACCAGCTCCTCAGCTCACAAACCCCAGAGCTCCTCACTGCAAATGGGTCAATAGCCATCAGGCTTAGAGTTTTCAGTAGCCACCATTTCTCCTGCTGACAGGGTTTATTTTTAGATATAATTATGTACTAAGTAACTACAGAACAACTTTTATAGGGTACCTTTGGATGAAACTCCATTGGAGGCCACTCACCTACGTGCTACTGGTGCCTGCTGAGCTGAGCAGGGGCGCAAGAAAGGAGACCTGGCTGCAAAGAGCAAGGGGTGGCTGTAAGAAGCAAAACAGCGAGGCTCGAAGCAAGTCAGGCTGCTGTTTTGGAAAGCCATGCTGAGTCATGGCCAACCACGGTGCTCCTTGGAGAGGCAAAGCAGGAGCGAGGGAAGAGCGCATCGCGTCCGGGAAGTGAGGAAGGAGGGAACAAAGAGACGGAGACAAGGGGAAATCCTTTGATATTTCCTCAGCTTAAAGAGGTAATTCAGTGCATTAAAATGGATCCTTGAAATTTCAAAGGATAAAACTCACACAACAAAGATTGTCAAGAGTGCTATTTTCTAGGATTAGAACAAAAATGTATTGGGATTTGCTATATGATCTTACATGGCTGAGCAAGGCTGTGTACTTGCTGTTATGCAAGCATCGTCTTCCGATACAGAATTTTCATAATTATAACAGAAAGGCGTAAATTTTCTAATGCATGGCAGTTCAAAAAGTAATCAAGAGAATGAGCCTGAGGGCTATTTTAATGTATGCAAAGCTAGTGACCCACAGTAAATGGGAGGTAGGCTTCAATGAATGCAAAGTAATGCACACATACTAAAGACCTGGTCTGATGAGGGACGGCTAAAATTAACACCCAATTAATTTCCGAATTGACAAACAAATGAAACCCATAAATCTACTTTCTCATTAATTTTCTTGTGGTATAATTTAAAGCAGTAATATGAGGGCAAAAACTGAGCATTATCCATCATAAATATCAAAAAAGATAGCACTGTAACACCATAAATTATGCATATTACCTGTTGTTAAAAATGATTAATGTATTATCAACTTTATCATGCACTGTATATGTCTAGACATATCTAAAATCTGAAATTCCATTTAGTGCTTTGGAAAAAGGGTGCAGAATAATCGAGACTATCCACAGAGCATCCTCAGGTTTGCACCGGGAGCCCAAACCCAGCTGTGCCACGCTGCCTTAGTGTGAGATCACAGTCAAGCAACCATCAAGAAGCTGTCACTGCAGGTACACCTAAGGAAATCAGTTCTACTGAGGGTGTTGCTGACCACAAACATTGAGGACAGAGAACAACCAAATCCAAAGAAAACTCACTGAAATGGGCATTAAAAGCTTGCCAGTTGCTCATTTCAGAAGAGCCAGAGCTGATCCGCATGACAAGTTCGTGCACCAAGTCAGACTGAACGGCGCAGGTAACAGCCTCACTTCTTTGCCTCAGATACCTCTTAGAGAGATCTGTGTCAGTTCCCAGTCCATAACTTGTGAGCTGGGACTGGATACAAAAGCCACGAGAGACCATCTTACACTTGGCTGCCTGATGCGGCCCACAATGACTGCCCGGCTTGCTCTAGCCATTCACACAACCCAACTCTGGCTGAAGACCTGAGCGTAGGGCAGGCAGGATGGACAGCTCAACCTTCCCCAAACAATCTTTGTGCATCCTCCTTTCTTTTAACATTTTCATGCAGAAATTATTCCTAGTCTGACCACAGATAAATAAATCCCCTTTGTACCACCAGCTCCACCCAGCAGGCCAGCTCTAGAAACCCACACTCAGCAAGAAGTTTGTGTGATGGCTGCAGGAGGCTCGGAGCTGGGCTGCCTGCAGGGACTGGCGGATGGGCTGCACCACTGACATGGCAGCACTGGCAGAGTGAGCTCCTTCCTCCTCCTGGGCAGAGCCATCCTTCCGCCATGAGCTCAACAGAAGTACTCATCGTCAGTACGACAGGGATCATCTCCTGCTTGGAAGGAACAGAATGGGAAGCCCAAAAAAGAACCCCAAACCAAAAGAGAACTCGAGTTTCACAGTGCCACCACGCTCCTCCTCAAATGCTGCCAAGTGACCTGGGACAGCAGCACCATTAGGAGTTGGCCCCGCAGGAGGACGGCCCCACTGCAGGGTCCCTGAGGCACACACACCGGCTCTGGGGTGGGACAGAGGGCTCAGGGTTGGTTCATGCATACCGCGTGCAACGTGAGCTCTTGCAGTCTCTGTCCCAGAAAAGAAGGTGAGCAGAATATTCGACTCAACAAAAGGGCAAAGTTGCATGTAATAAATACGTAAATGTGGTCAGCTTATGAGGCAGCATGGACTGTGAGACAGCAAGATGACTCCAAACCTCACACGACTCAGTGCTGATTGCTGAGCAGTTACAATCCCACCCCCAGCATACCTCCAGCGAAGCATCTCTAACCCCACCGGCCTCCAGAAGCCAAAGCCACCCTGAAGGCAGACAGTGCTGCACGACACAGCCCTCACTTCACTGCTTCAACACGGCAAGGACCGGGTCTAGCTCAGTATTCCCATTTTAGAAATGTATATTCGAGGTATTTTTATCGATACTTCACATATAAGGGAGCAGACACCACCTTCGTGCAAAAAAGAGTTCTCTTTTCTTCCTCAAGGTCACACCAGGAGGGTTATTCCCTCTGTGTGTGAAGCCCCAACAACGCACTGTTGGTGCGAACAGGTCCTGCCCGGCATTCCACATCCAGGCCACAGCCAGAAACAATAATAAACAATCATTCTGAAAAACAAAGATGGTGTGAGTGAGTCTTCTTGCTCATTTGCAAAACAACCCAAAAGCAACAACGACCAGGACGGCGCTCTCTAATTAAGACTCTCAGAAACCGAAGAGCAAACAGTCAGCAAACAGAAATGTGCAGATGTAAATGCCGTTTTCCAGTTATAAAAAGCGTTAAGAGCTCACTTGCAGGAACGGCAGAGAGCATTTTTAGGTTCGGTATTTTCTCCTCATTCAAATGGCTCTGCTCTCACACCAGAGCTTCTCTTCTCCCCAGACCGCCTCCGAACTAAAAGCGAAAGCTTTGCCTCTTCCAACCCCGCATTGGGTACCCGCATCGCTCCCAGCCAGACACCGGGAAGGGCACAGCCCCGACCGAACACCACACACAACTCAAAGGCTGCTCTTATAGGGGTTTACCTGGGTGATTAGCCCTATACCTTTGTCCCAGACCTTCTAACTCCTTGTTTGCTCCATGCAGGATTTTCTAGCCACCAGCCGGCTATCGCTGTGCTAGTCGTCTTGCAGGAGTGCTCTCTCCCTTCTGAAAAAAGCAAACAACTGGATAGATATCATTACACTAAGGAAATCTCTTGGAAAAACCAAACAACTTGCTAATCTTTCTAGCCCCTTCACCCAAGTTAAAGATAAGCAAAGCAAACCAAAGTGAGTTTCAGCCACATTCCAGGGACAAGCTCCCCTTTTTCTCCTTTATCAAAATCCCAGCATTTAAAGGTTTTTTTTCCAGACCTTGCAGGATAAACTGCTGCTCACACCCGCAAACAAAGCAATATTTGTTTAATAACTGATTGCTGCCATGGGTACAGTAAACAAGGGGCCCAGCATTTGTGTTTATGAACAAACACATCATCTTGCAAGAGCAATTTAACATTAACCAGGTGGAATAATCAACAGATTTCATAGGTGACACTCGGGGCAGGACTAATGTAAACAGAGCAGGGAGGAGAAAGGGGCCACTCTTAGGGAATCAAGGTTGAGGCAAATGCATTACAGAGTAAACAGCTGGGAAGAACTCAAGACAAACAAATAGTCATTCTTTTGACATTTTGAGAAGCAGAAAGGTTGTACGTTACATACATCAGCTGCTGACCACCATGAAATCCAACCAGTTGGGGACCAGCATTTCTTGTTTACACAGTGCCATGTTTGCTTATAAACAACAATTTGCTGTTACCAACCTCGCATTACTCATTGCATAAACGAGCAGATCAAGTGAAATCCTGTTAACTCTTCTGTGCATCGAGGACTTTTTTCCCCTTAAACAACAACAAACATAAAGCCTTTGCAGTCTTTCTTTGCAACCTCAGGACAACAGACAACAGAGGAAAACGTGCAGCCGTGCATCTGTCAGATAAAGGGTAAAGAAAGGAGCTGAAATCACATGAAAGTGTTCTAGGGAACAAGACTTACCGGCCAAACCACTGATGTAGGAGACTATTTACATCAAAAAAAAACCAGCAACTGCAAAAAGGTGGGATGCAAAATGTTAACTCCTCTTAAACAAACAAGCAAAATGTTGCCTTTCTACACAACTCCATCCCTTCCAGCACACACGTGTGCTCTCACACACACATCCATGCACCAGGCACGGCTCTGCCCATGTTCTCCTGCCTTCTCTCACCCACTCTCAGCCCTCTGCTTCTGGAGGTTTCCCTCTTCCTTTCCACAAACACAGGTGGGGCAGGAGCCCCTCTGACTCCTGTGAAGGCTTCTCCCGACTGAAACTTCAGTCCCCCAACCACCGCCCACCTCAGCACCCACAGATCACAGCATCAGTCCTCGTGTGGCTCCAGGGCTGAAGTCCCTGGCGTTCCCCACCCTACAGAAAGCACTTCCTTGCCCATCTCTCAGCCCCGTGGCACTCAAGATATGGCCTGTCACACTGCTCCTCCACGGAGGTCTCTGCAGCCCCTCTATCTCGATCACCAACTTGGGGAAGGACCTGAAGCACACAGGGAGAAGATGGATGGGGGTTAACCCTGGGCTCTGGGTGACATTCCTGCCTGACACATCCCCAGCGTCACCTCCACGAGTCCCTGCAGCCCTCCCACATCTAAAGAAGCTCTCTAAGACAGGGACAGAGGTTGGGGTCCTCACCACAGGCCCTTTCGTCCCCCGGGTACCCCGAGCCGTGTCCCTGCAGCCTGTGAGCGCCACTGCTGCCACCAAACAGAGACCAAAATCATCCTGGGTTTGAATGTGTGAAGCATCCAAGGTCACAGCTGGCCCGGGCACTAATCTGCTCTCCCTTGTCACTTCACGTGCAAACAGCACGGGGTGGGAAGCCTCCTCCCTCATCATTTTTCCTCAAGTTTTAGAATAGTCAGTACTTTTCTTCCCAGCACAATCCTGGACATCTGCGGTTGGCCAAGAAACTCAAAGTTTCCCTTTTCAGCAAATATTTAGCCTTTTGTTGTACTAAAAAAAAAAAAAAAAAAAAAGGAAAAAAAAAAATCTCAGAAGCATGAAATCAGTACAACCTCCTAATAAGGCAGGTATTTAAATGCAGCCCGAACGCAGCATTGTTGAGGCAACCTCCTGTTTTTTCATCCGTCAGGCTGACAGCATAATAGCGGGCAGGATGAAAGGTGGGACTCGGGCACGGAGTTGGCGTCCGCACACCAGGAAAACACAAGTGCTGCCCCATTTCCTGTGCTCCAGCAGAATATTTCTGATGTCTGGGGCTGCCGGGGACTTAACTCTGAATTAATGATTGCACACAATGCCCTCCTTTCTCCCCTCCCTGCAGGACAGCGAGCGCCAGCCCCACCGAAGGGCTGCGGGCGGCCGGGCACGGGTCACGGGGGATTTAGATGTTTCACAGCAGCTTCAGAAATTCAGACACCGCAACCTGAAGGCTTCGGAACACATCAAGCCCTGCATGAAAGCCGGGACGTTTCCCCCACCTCGGCCCCTTCCTGCACGTAAAATCACAGTTTATTCAGTACAAAGTAACCACGGCATGATAAAAACTATAAGCATATCATTCAAATGCTTTATTGGTCAAAGCGATGGATGCTTTTATTAGCCCAACCTTTTTTGTAATGGAGTGCCACTGATGACCCAGCGTTAGCCTCATTCCCTGCTATTAATCACACCTCTAAGAGCTCATTTTGCTTTAAAATCTTAAGAAATTGCTATAATTTAAAGACATGGTGTCTACATAATGGGAAATGCTTCACAGATTGTATCATTTCATATAACACGGGATTTTTATGGCAGTGCTGACCACCATACCAAGGCACTGCAGAACTCGAATAAAATATTTTACTAAGAGAATCTACACGTAAACTTACTTTTGTGTTTGTGGTTTGCCACATCCGTGACGCTTTAATCACGGCCTTTTGGGAGCTGCAATATTCAACTGCATGTGGCTTACATAGATTAATGCTACAGAAACACTCCCTGAATAAATACAAGCGGAACAAAACAAAATCAAATGAAAATTAAATAAAAGACAAGGACGGACCAGGAGAGGAAGTCTTCCTCGAGCTACGCTCAAATGATTCAACACAAGGGATTTACTCGTCCATTGACTGTATTATCTCTCTCCTTTCTGCACAGGGAAAACAGATGATGTTTACTGTGAGAAACTTTCATGACAAAGTGGAAGCATCTTAAGACTTTACCTATGCTGAGAATTAAATTAATATAATGACGGTCTTAACCCGTGTTATTAGAACGTACTTTGCTCAATGTTTTGACAGTGTTGACTGCTGCAGGAAGGAAAACACATTTAAGACAATTTCAGCCAAATGCGAGAGCAGAAGCCTTCAATTTTTCAAATGTAAAGTAAAAAGCATCTTTAAATATCTCCTTATGAAAGAAGATGCAGGGCAATTACGTTATATGGCGAACACAAAGGAATGCTCTTTTCTCAGCTCTCTAACAAGATATTAGTACCTACTGGCCTTAGGAACAGTACGTGTAAATCACATCACATTCAGAGCCTCTGAATTCATTATAATAGGAGCTGGAGAGAAGCGTTAACTTCCCAGGTTGTTGCTAAGGATTAGCCCTTGTTTACAATTCTGTATTTAAAGAACAAGAAAAATTTGTCAAATGAAGGGCGAAGAGGAATGCAAGAACACAAATTTAGCCTTGATTTCAAAACAAATCAGATCTCGCAACCATTCCCTGAAAAGAAAACCACAGTTTTTAATGTGAAGATGCAAATGAGTCTCAGAATATAAGAATGTTTTATAATTCTGTGCATTCAACACTACTAGATGTTATTTAAAGAATTTATGTTAACATTTCTCATGCTCACAGAGCAAGGCCGAGATGCCACAAGCGGCAGCTATTCTCCACGGATGGCGTTTCCATGGGGTCTACGTTCCCATCCAGAGGGCCATGCATGGCTCCCAAACCTCTGCAAAGAACACGCTGGCTTGCCCAGATGCAGCGCATCCGTGCAGCACCCAGAAAGCAGGCCTAGAGACAGCAAACCGCGCAGCTCTGAGCGCCTTGGCAGAACTGGCTGGGGGAGTTCGCACCGCTCTGCCACTGAGCATGAAGAGAGCGCTTCGGCCTCCAGCACTTTCGTTTCTTTTTGCAAACAAGGGCACACCCACCACAATTAAGCTGCAGAACTATTTTCAGGAGGACTTCTTGTTTTCACACACTCAAAGCCTCCTGAGACCTGCAGTCCTCCCGAGACCTGCAATCCCTCCCATGCACCCAGCAGTGGGTGCCTGCGTGTGGAAAACCGAGCAAAAGCTCTTCTGTGGTTTCACCCTATGGAAAAGCAGATGGCAAAATGCTTTTTCCCATTAAAAAAAAAGAAACCACCGACCTCTGAGCAAGGTGATGTGCAGAAATGCTGAGCACCCACAACTGAGAGCATCCAGCCCCTCTCCAGGACCACAGTAAGAAAATGCACGTAGCTGAGTTCTGGTGGAACATCCCCAGCCTGCTGGCCTTGCCCCATCCAAGAGTGATGGCTTTCAGAGTGCAGCTGGGACGTGGCACAGAAGGAACAGACACCCACATGGAGCAATGAGGGCAGCAGCAGCTACCATCCCTCCCCCCTGCTCTGACCACGCTGCTTTATTCCCAGGAGCAGCTCCGGCTCCAGCACGGGGATCCCATTCCACCCCACCAGGCTGCTGCGCGGGAAACACACACAGCCGGTCCTCAACACGCTCAGCAGTGACACGCGGATCCCAAGCACCCAAAAATACAGTTGGTCCTCATCACGCTGGCCCGGCAGGGAAAGAAGTGTGAATTTTTTCCACCTCAAAATTTCAGCCTGTGCCTGAGAAAACTCCCTAAAAAAGCTCTGTCGAAACCGATTTGTTTCCACTCACCAAAAAAAAAAGCACATATGCCTACTTTTGAGTTTGGATGCAGGAAGCCAGGCTCTTCATCCCTCTTCTGCACGGCAGGGCCCAGCTCGGAGGCAGCGGGGAGGCAGCAGGGGACCGGCCACCACTGAGCCCCTCCTGCTGCTGCAGCTGCCCAAACCTCCCCAGACGTGGCACCAGCTACCAGCGAGCAGCACCCAAAACCACACTTGGAAGGGGCTTGGCAGAGGCTGCTCCCCATTTCTGGAGCATTTTGGGTGCTGTGTCCCCGGCAGCAGCGGTGCTCCAATGCAGGTGGTTAGGGTCAGCGCCAAACCAGTCCCTGCCTGCACCCAGCACAGCCTCTGAGCATCTTCACGACACACAGCTGCACGGCCACACTGATGTGCTGCCAACTGCACAGCTTACACGAACAGCTTCCTGCTCCCAGGGCTTGTGAAAGAGAAGGATTCCCTCTGTTCACATCCCATTCAATGCAAGGCTATCCGATGTCAGGATGTGCAGCAAGAGGGTAATCTGCACCCTGAGCTTCATCGTATGACACCGCAGTCACAGACTGCGGTATCCCCTCCTTTGGATTAAGGCTATTTGCACAAGTCAAAGCAGAACAAGAAGAGGAACAAAACATACAGTGTATTTTGTTCTATGCTGCAGCCACATATTTCAACTGCCTCAGCCGAAACCTCAGAGTAAACACAGCTTTAAAAGAAAATAGCTAGAATAAAGAGTTTCTGGAAAGTTCCTCCTGATTATGCATGCAAGAATTCTGCTACTGCTTCCTCCCATCATCCGAGAAATAAACCAAACACCCAACTTCCACAACTATCTACAGAAGTGCCATTTTTCTGAAACACTTCACAATACAACCTGAGGTCTGCAAGCTGTAATGAATGCATCTTGTTTGTAAAATACACAGAGGAGCTCAATTAAGTGAACAACTGTAAAGGAAATAGAGCTGATAAAGGAATTAATGCTCTGTGTGCCAGATCAAAACACAGCATCTAGGATAACAAAACCATGTCAAACATGCAACCGTTGAAGACTTGAAAAAAATAAAAAAAGCTAAAGCCTAAAAATATTGTAAGCACACGAAATTAAGATGTGCAAAACTTATTTCACAGAACGGAGCAGGGAGCACGGGCAGCTGTGGGAGGACTTACTGACTGCACGGACAGACGGATGCTGAGCCCGGGGCACAGCAGAGCTGCTCTCTGGTCACCCACTTCATAGAGGAGGCCGATTCAGGACCCGCTGATGCTACGGAGCGTCCCTTGGGTTTCACCAAGGAAACTCAGCCGAACGGTGCTTTCACGTACTCCCTTCCTGTTGCACAACCTGGTTTCCGAGGGAAAAGCTCACCCCATCCTCTCCCCAGCCCCGCCAAAGCAAGGTTGAAATCACTCCCCATGTCAAGAGGCTGCATCCCGCCCTGCCCACGCGCTGGCAGTGAGCCGCGGCCCCGTGCTCCCGGCTGCCTGCACACACAGCGCCGGTGGGAGCGGAGCGGGGCTCAGCCGGGAGCAGGGGCACGGCAGAACCTCACGCCTCGGCTCCTCTCCTTCGCAGTTGGCGTGTGAACTCCTAGCTGGGAGATCTCAGGCTCCCACTGATCTCCTGGCAACTCAAATGCGATTTTCAGGAAAACAGAGCGCGAGGCTTTTGGCACGCGGAGCTGCGCGCGGAGGCTGTGCAGACACAACATGCAAAGGTGATGCTCTTGCAAGCCTTTGGGAGCTTCCTGGATTAAACACGGGTTTGGAAGACGGGAGTACGAAATCCTGACTCCGGCAAGCAGTAATAGAAATCTGTGTTCAAACAGCTCCACAGACACAGA
>NC_052544.1:0-61719 GCF_016699485.2 Gallus gallus
GATCTGGAAGCTCCCAGTATGGGACCAGGCGCTCTGAGGAGCCACTGGGATGATCTGGAGATGTCCCAGTAGAATCTGGTGGGGTCCAGGGGGTCCTCATTGGGTCTGAGTGGTCCTGGAGTCATCCAGAAGTGTCTGGAGATGTCCCAGAGGGATCTCGAGGTGACCAAGGGGTCCCCAGGGGTTCGTGGAGTCCTTCAGAGGTCTCAGATGGGGATTTTGAGGACAACCTCACATAGCGACATGTTCTCACTCTGCTTTGTCCTCGTGGGATTGCCCCCAGAAATGTCTGTTTCCATTAAAGTAAATACTGTGGTCAATTTTGTGGTATTTTTTTCCCTACTTCCCTTCAGAAATGGATGGTTCTCACCAGGCCCCCACCAAAAAACTTCCCCATGGCTACCGGGTGACACTGGGACAAGCACCTGTCCCCATAGTTTTCACTGTCACTGTAAACTGTGGAGTCTGGGGCTCTAGCAACCCGTCTACCTCGTGAGCCCCATCAGTGTCCTACAGCTCCTTGGAGCCAGGTGATGCTGTCACCCTGACTGTCCCAAGCTGTCCTCCCTGCCATGGTGGCACAACCGGAGCACGGTGACATTCTCATTGAAGAGGTGACGAGGAGGGGTGCAGGGAAGGGGGGCTGGGGACAGTCAGGGGACACGTGGGGTCTGGCATAGGTGTGACAAGGGGTCGCTGGTGTCACCATCGTTGGGTGTCATTGAGTGTCACTGTCTTCAGGTGTCACCGTCACTCGGGTGACACTGTGACACAGGGTGACCTTGATACGGAACAACCGTGATGCAGTGTCCCATCCCTGGCTGTCACTGTTGTTACCATCATCGTGTCACCATCATTTGTATGTTACCATCTCTTGGGTGACACCATTCCCTGTCCTCTGACCACCCCACAGGGGCAGGCACAGGTGGTCCCACGTTGTCACCATGCTGTCACTAAGCCTCTCACGTTCTTTGTCATCCCTCCAGGCCTGCCTACAGCCGGACCTGGTGACACCAGAACCCTCTGACGCTGTTACAATCACCTGCCACAAGGACAGAGACACACATGGTGGTGAACTCTGTTCTCTGTTCCACCACCAGAAGGGACCACGTGTTCCATCAGCGTGGAACAGCCGTGACGCAGTGTCATCGTCACCGCGTATCACTTTTGGCAGCTGGCATAGGGTGTCACTGTCATGCAGAGGGGACAAAGGACCCCCCTGGGAACATTGTGCCAAAGTTGGGCACACTGTGACCAGCTGGAGGACTTCCCAGGCAAAGTGGGGACACTGCATCACGGTGTCACACCCCCAAAGTTGGGGACACCCACATGTCACCCACAGAGTGTCGCATGCCAAAGTTGTGTCCTGAGTGTGTCACACTCCAATGTTGAGGACACCCCCAGTGTCACATGTGAAGTTGGGGGACACCTCTGTCATCCCTATGGTGTCACACCCCAAAGCTGGGGACACCTTCATGTTATCCTGGTGGTGTCACACCCCAAAGTTGGGGACACTCCTCTGGGGACCACATCTGTATCCACCCCCACAGACCACACTGTTCCCATTGGGCAGGGGCCAGGCAAGGCAAAGCAAGGCAAGGCAAGGAAAGCCAAGGCCAGGCCAGGCCAGGCAAGGCAAGGCCAGGCCAGGCCAGGCCAGGCAACGAACAGTAATTCAGTGCAAGGCCAGAAAGGCTAGTCAAGGAATGGCAGGGCAATGTCAGGCCAGGGAAGGCAGGCAACGTCGGCCAGGCCAGGCCAGGCAAGGCAAGGCCAGGCAAGGCAAGGCTTGGCCAGGCCAGGCCAGGCAAGGCAAGGCCAGGCAAGGCAAGGCTTGGCCAGGCCAGGCAAAATTAGGCAAGGCAAGACAAGGCCAGGCCAGGCCAGGCAAGGCAAGGCAATGCAATGCAAAGCCAGAAAGGTAAGGCAAAGCAAGGCCAGGCCAAACAAGGCAAGGCAATGCAATGAAACGCCAGGCAAGGCAAGCCAAGACAAGCCAAGGAAAGGCATGGCAAGGCAAGGCAAAGTAAGCCAAGTCAAGGCAAGAACTAGCAAGGCAAGGCAAGGAAAAGGCTGGCCAGGAAAGGCATGGCAAGGCAAGGCAAAGTAAGCCAAGTCAAGGCAAGAACTAGCAAGGCAAGGCAAGGAAAAGGCTGGCCAGGAAAGGCACGGCAAGCCCAGGCAAGGGAAGGAAATGCAAGAGAAGGCAAGGCCAGGCAATGCAAGGCAAGGCAATAAAAGGGCAGGGAAGGCAAAGGAAGGCAAGGCAAGGCAAGGGAAAGCAAGGTAAGGCCAGGCCAGGCAAGGCAATGCCAGGCCAGGCCAGGCCAGGCAAGGTCAGGCCAGGCCAGGCCAGGACAGGAAGGCCAGGCAAGGCCAGGCCAGGCCATGTCAGTGCAGGCCAGGCGAGATGGAGTCTTGAGAGGCCAGGTGAGTCGAGGCCTTGCGAGGCCAGGAGAGGCAAAGCCAGGAGAGGTCAAAACAGATAAGGCATGGCCAAGGAAGGCGCCAGGCACAGCAAGGCCAGGCCAGGCCGGGCCTGTCAAGGCTAGGCTTATCCAAACCAGGGAGATGCCAATGCCAGGCAAGGCAAGGCCAGGCCAGGCCAGGCAACGTCATGTCAGGCAAGGCAAGCATGGCAAGGCAAGGCAAGGCCAGGCAAGCAAGGCAAGGCAAAGCCAGGCAAGGCAAGGCAAGGCAAGGCAAGGCAAGGCAAGGCAAGGCACAGCAAGGCAAGACAAAGCAAGGCCAGGCCAGGCCAGGCCAGGCAAGGCAAGGCAAGGCAAGGCAAGGCAAGGCACAGCAAGGCAAGACAAAGCAAGGCCAGGCCAGGCCAGGCAAGGCAAGGCCAGTCCAGGTCAGGCCAGGCAATGCCAGGCAATGCAAGTTTAGGACAGGCTAGGCCAGGCAGTCTCAAACAGGCCAGGCAATGCAATGCAAGGCAATGCAAGGCCAGGCCAGGACAGGCAAGGCAAGGCAATGCACAGCAAGTCCAGGCAAAACAAGGCAAGGCAAGGCAAGGCAAGGCAAGGCAAGGCAAGGCAAGGCTAGGAAAAACAAGGCAAAGCAAGTCAAGGCCTGGTTAGGGCAAGGCAAGGAAAGTTAATGCCAGGCAAGGCCAAGCAAGGAAAGGGAAGGCAAGGCCAGGCATGGCCAGGCCTGTCTAGGCAATGCAAGGCAATGCCAGGCCAGCCCAGGGCAAGACAGGCCAGGCCAGGCAAGGCAAGGCAAGGCCAGGCAAGGCAAGGCAATGGAAGACAGGGCTAGACAAGGCAAGTCAAAGCAAGGGAAGGCAAGGCCAGGCAAGAGCAGGCAAGGAAAGGCAAAGCAAGGCAAGGCCAGGGAATGCAAGGCAAGGCAAATCCAGTCCAGGGCAGGCAAGGCACAGCCGGACAAAAGAAGGCCAGGCCAGGCCAGGCCAGGGTAGGCAAGGCAAGGCTAGGCAAGACCAGGACAAACAAGGCATGGCCAGGCCAGGCAAGGTAAGGCCATGCCCCTACAGGCCAGGCAAGGCAAGGCCAGGTCATACATGGGCAGGCCAGTACACGCACAGCCAGGAGAGGCCAGGTGACGCGAGGACAGGAGAGGTGAGACCAGGCCAGGCAAGGCAAGGCAAGGCCAAGCAAAGCAAGGCTAGTCAAGGAAAAGCAATGCAAGGCCAGGCAAGGCAAGGCCAGGCAAGGCTAGGCAAGGCCAGGACAAACAAGGCATGGCCAGGCCAGGCAAGGCAAGGCAATGCCAGGCAAGGCAATGCAAAGTCAGGCAAGGCAAAGACCTGGACAGGCCGGGGCAGTCCAAGCATGGCCAGGCCAGTCCAGGTAAGGCATGGAGACGAAAGGCCAGGCAAGTTTAGGCGAGGTCAGGCAAGGTCAGATGAGGCTAGGTGATGCCAGACCAGGCCAGGTGAGGTGAGTCCAGGCAAGACCAGAAAAGGCCAGGTGAAGGAAGGCAAGTCGAGGCAAGGCAAATCCAGGCCAGGCCAGGCCAGGCAAGACAAGGCCAGGCCAGTCCAGGCCAGGCTAGGCAAGGGAAGGCAAGTCCAGGCAAGGCAAGTCCAGGCGAGGACAGGTATGACAGGCCAGGCTTGGCAAGGCAAAAAAAAAAAGAAAAAAAAAAAGGGAAGGCAAGGCCATGAAAGGCAACGCCAGTCCAGGCCACGCCAGTCAAGGCAAGGCAAGTCCTGGACAGGCAAGGCCATGACAGGCAACGCCAGGCCAGGAAAGGCAAGACAAGCCCAGGACAGGCAAGTCCTGGCTAGGACAGGCCAGGTTAGGCAAGACAAAAAAGGGAAGGCCAGGCTAGACCAGGCCAGGCCAGGTCAGGGCATGCAAGAGAAAGCAAGAAAACGCCATGCCTTGTTAGTGCAGTCCAGGCCAGGCAAGGGAAGGATAGGCAAGGTCAGGCCAGGCCAGGCCAGGCCAGGAAGGCCAGGCAAGGCCAGGCCAGGCCACGCCAGTGCAGACCAGGCGAGATGGAGTCTTGAGAGGCCAGGTGAGTCGAGGCCTTGCGAGGCCAGGAGAGGCAAAGCCAGGAGAGGTCAAAACAGATAAGGCATGGCCAAGGAAGGTGCCAGGCAAAGCAAGGCCAGGCCAGGCTGGGCCTGTCAAGGCTAGGCTCATCCAAACCAGGCGAGGCCGGGCCAGGCAAGGCAATGCCAGGCAATGCAATGCCAGGACAGGCTAGGCCAGGCCAGTCTCGAACAGGCCAGGCAATGCAAGGCAAGGCAAGGCAATGCTAGGCCAGGCCAGGCCAGGCCAGGCCAGGCCAGGCAAGGCAAGGCAAGGCAATGCATGGCAAATCCACGCAAAACAAGGCAAGGCATGGCAAGGCAGGCAAGGCCAGGAAAAACAAGGCAAAGCAAGTCAAGGCCAGGTCAGGCAAGGCAATGAAATTCAATGCCAGGCAAGGCCAGGCAAGGAATGGCTTGGCAAATGCAGGCCAGGCAAGGCCAAGCAAGGAAAGGGAAGGCAAGGCCAGGCATGGCCAGGTCTGTCCAGGCAATGCAAGGCGAGGCCAGGCCAGCCAGGGCAAGACAGGCCAGGCCAGGCAAGGCAAGGCAGGGCCAGGCAAGGCAAGGCAATGGAAGACAGGGCTAGACAAGGCAAGTCAAAGCAAGAGAAGGCAAGGCCAGGCAAGAGCAGGCAAGGAAAGGCAAAGCAAGGCAAGGCCAGGGAATGCAAGGCAAGGCAAATCCAGTCCAGGGCAGGCAAGGCACAGCCGGACAAAAGAAGGCCAGGCCAGGCATGGCCAGGCCAGGCCAGGGTAGGCAAGGCAAGACCAGGACAAACAAGGCATGGCCAGGCCAGGCAAGTCAAAGCAATGCCAGGCAAGGCAATGCAAAGTCAGGCAAGGCCAGACCTGGACAGGCCGGGGCAGTCCAAGCATGGCCAGGCCACTCCAGGTAAGGCATGGAGACGAAAGGCCAGGCAAGGTTAGGCGAGGTCAGGCAAGGTCAGATGAGCCTAGATGAGGCTAGGTGATGCCAGACCAGGCCAGGTGAGGTGAGTCCAGGCGAGACCAGAAAAGGCCAGGCGAAGGAAGGCAAGTCGAGGCAAGGCAAGGCCAGGCCAGGCCAGGCCAGGCAAGACAAGGCCAGGCCAGGCTAGGCAAGGGAAGGAACAGCCAAGCTAGGTCAGTGTAGTCCAGGCCGGGTAGGGCAAGGATAGGCCAGTACAGGCCAGGGCAGAAAGGACAAGGCAAGGCCAGGCAAGGCAAGGCCAGACCCAGCCAAATCAGAACAGGCTCAGCCAGGCCAGGTTCAGCCAGGCCAGGTCTATGCAGTCCAGGCCACACAATCCAAGGCAAGGCCAGGCAAAACTAGGCAAGGCACGGCAAGGCCAGGGCAGGCCAGGGAGGACAGGCCAAGCCAGGGCAGGCGAGGTTTGACAAGGCAAGGGCAGGCCAGGCCAGACGAGGCGAGGCCAAGCCAGGCCTAGCCAGGCCAGGAAAGGGCAGGCAAGGCAAGGCATGTCCAGGCCAGCAAGGCAAAGAAAGGCCAGGCTAGTCCATGGCAAGCAAGGCAGGGCATGGAAATGGTAGCATTCTTTGCTTCCATTGCAAGCAAAGCAAGGCAATGCCAAACAAGGCAGGGCAAGGCAAGGTGAGGCTGGGCAAGGCTACGCAAGTTAAGGCCAGTCCGAGCAAGGCAAGGAAAGGCAAGGCAAGGCAAGGCAGAGCCAGACAGGGCCAGGCCAGGCAAGGCCAGGCAAGGAAATGGCAGGCCATGAAAGGCCAGGCAAGGCAATGCAAGGCAAGGGAGGGAAAGGCCAGGCAAAGCCAGGCCAGGGCAGGCAAGGCCAGGCAAGGTCAGCCTATGAAAGGCAAGGCAAGATCAGCCTATGAAAGGCAAGGATAGGCAAGGCCTGGCAGGACAAGGCCCGGCCATGCCAGAAAATGCCAGGCAAAACCAGGCCAGGCAAGGCCACGCAAGGCAAGGCAAGGCCAGGCCAGTTAGAGCCAGGCAAGGCAAGGCCACGCAAGGCAAGGCAAGGTCAGGCCAGGCATGGCCAGGCCAGGCAAGGCCAAGCAAGGGCAGGCAAAGCCAGGCAAGGCAAGGCCAGGCAAAGCCATGCCCACATTTACCCTAAAAATTTCCCATTTTCTCTTGGAACATCCCCCATTTAAACTAAAATCAAGCATTTTTGCACCGAAAATCCCCCATTTAACCCCAAAATCTCGCTTATTCTCTGTGAGAATCCCCCATTAAACCCAAAAATCACACATTTTTTTCCTTCAAAAATCCCCATTTAACCCCTAAATCACTGATTTTCACCACAAATACCCCCCATTTAACCAAAAGTCACGCATTTTCACCACAAAAGTCCCCCATTTAACCCAAAACTCATGCATTTTCTCTCCAAAAATACCCCATTTAACCCCCAAGTCACATACTTTTCTCTTTGAAAACCCCCAGTTGAACCAAACGTCACGTATTTACTCTTCAAAGGTCCCACATTTAACTCGAAAATCACGCATTTTCAACCCTAATATCCCTCATTAACCTGAAAATCATGCATTTTCTCTGGAAAAATCCCTCATGTAACCGGAAGATCACGCATTTTCACCCCCAAAATAATCCATCTAACCCGAAATAATTTTTCTCTTGGAAAATGCCACATTTAATCATAAATCATGCATTTTCTCATGGAAACTCCCCCATGTAACTAAAAATCACATGTTT
Source organism: Gallus gallus (assembly GCF_016699485.2). Lineage (NCBI taxonomy): Eukaryota > Metazoa > Chordata > Aves > Galliformes > Phasianidae > Gallus > Gallus gallus. Next base: position 7,181 of record NC_052544.1, read on the forward strand.
TCTTTTCAAAAATCCCCCATTTGACCCAAAAATCACACATTTGCCCTGCCAAAACCCCCAGTGAACCCAAAAATCACACTTTCATCAAAAATATCCCATTTAAACGAAAATCATGCATTTTCTCTTCGAAACGCAAACATTTAAACTGAAAATCACACATTTTCTCTTAAAAAATCCCCCACTTAGCCAAAAATCACCTGTTTTTTCTTGGAAAATCACCTATTTATTTGAAAATCACCATGATTTTCACCATGAAAATCCCCTATCTCAAAAATCATGCATTGTCTCTTCAAAAAATCCCCCATTTAACCAAAAAATGCACATTTTCCCTACAAGAATCCCCCATTTAATCTGAAAATCACACATTTTCTCTCTGAAAATCCCCAATTTAAGCAAGCAAAAACTACACATTTTTTTGCTACAAAAATCCCTGATAGAACCCAAAAATCATGCATTTTTTCTTCGAAAATCCCCCATTTATCCCAAAAGTCACGCATTTCACCATAAAAAAAACCCTTTCAACCAAAAGTCACACAGTTTCTCTTCGAAAATCCCCCATTTTACCCCAAATTACACATTTTCTCTTCAAGAATCTGCCATCTAACTGAAAATCAGCATTTTCTCTAGGAAAAACCCCATTTACCCTGAAAAAACACCCATTTTATCTGGAAAATACCTTATTTAAATGAAAATCACATATTTTTCACCACAAAAATCTCCAATGTAACCCAAATACCTCATATATTCTCTTCGAGAATCCCCCATTAAGCCTGAAAATCACACATTTTTTCCTCAAAAATCACCATTTAACCCAAAATTTACACATTTTCACCAGAAATATCCCCCATTTAACCAAAATCATGCATTTTCTCTCGCAAAATCCCCCATTTATCCAAAATTTCTCTCGCCCCGCCCCACCCCGCCCAGCCTCGCCTTGCCTCGCCTCGCCACGGCTCACCTTGCCTCGCCTTGCCTTTGCCTCGCCTCGCCTTGTCACGCCTCACCTCGCATCGCTTTGCCTCGCCTTTGCCTCGCCTTGCCTCGTCTCCCCCCGCCTCACCTCTCCTCGCCTCGCCCCACCTCACCTTGCCTCACCTTGCCTCGCCTCGCCACGCCTCGTTTCGCCTCGCCTCACCACGCCTCGCCCCACCTCGCCTCGCCTTTGCCTCACCATTGCCTTGCCTTGCCTCGCCTCGCCTCGCCACGCCTCGCCTTGCCTCGCCCCGCCTCGCGTTGCCTTTGCCCCGCCCCGCCTCGCCTCGCCTCAGCCCGCTCCACCTCGCCTTGCCTCACCTCACCTCACCTTGCCACGCCTCACCTCGCCTCGCTTCGCCTTTGCCTCACCTCGCCACGCCTCGCCTCGCCTTTGCCTTACCTCACCTCGCCCTGCCTCGCCTTGCCTCGCCTCATCACACCTTGCCTTGTGTTGCTCCTCCTCGCCTCGCCTCGTCACGCCTCGCCTTGCCCCGCCTCGCCTTGCCCCACCTCGCCTCACCTCGCCACACCTCGCCTCACCTCACCTCGCCTCGCCTCGCCACACCTCGCTTTGCCTCGCCACGCCTCGCTTAGCCCCGCCTTGCCCCGCCCCGCGTCACCTCACCTCGCCTTGGCTCGCTATGCCTCGCCTCGCCTCACCTCGCCTCGCCTCAGCCCGATCCACCTTGCCCCGCCTCGCCTTGCCTTGGCTCGCTATGCCTCGCCTCGACTCACCTCGCCTTGCCACACCTCGCCTCACCTCGCCCCGCCTCGCTTCGCCTTTGCCTCACCTCGCCACGCCTCGCCTCACCTTTGCCTTGCCTAGCCTCGCCTCGCCTTGCCTTGCCTAGCCTCGCCTCGCCTCGCCTTGCCTCTCCTCGCTGCGCCTCCCCTCGCCTCACCGCGCCTCGCCTCACCTCGCCTTGGCTTGCTATGCTTCGCCTCGCCTCACTTCGCCTCGCCTCAGCCCGATCCACCTCACCTCGCCTCGCCTCGCCTTGGCTCGCTATGCCTCGCCTCGCCTCACCTCGCCTCGCCTCAGCCCGATCCACCTTGCACCGCCTCGCCTCGCCTTGGCTCGCTATGCCTCGCCTCGACTCACCTCGCCCTTCCTCACCTCGTCTCACCTCGCCTCGCCTCGCCTCGCCTTGCCTCTCCTCGCTGCGCCTCCCCTCGCCTCACCACACCTCGCCTCGCCTCGCCCTGCCTCGCCTCATATCGGCTCGCCTCGCCTGGCCCCGCCTCTCCTCGCCTCGCCTTGCCTCGCCTCGCCTCGCCCCGCCTCGCCTCACCTCGCCTTTGTCTCACCTCGCCATGCCTCGCCTCACCTCGCCCCGCCATGCTTCACCTCGCCTCGCCTTAGCCTCACCTCGCCTCGCCCCGCCTCACCTTGCATCGGCTCGGCTCGCTCGCCCCACCTCGCCTCACCTCGCCTTTGCCTCGCCTCGCCTCGTCACGCCTTGCCTCGTCTCGCCCCACCTCGCCTCGCGTCGCCTCGCCTCGCTTCGCCTTTCCCTCACTTCGCAACGCCCCGCCTCGCCTTTGCCTTGCCTCGCCACCCCTCACCTCATCACGCCTCGCCTCGCCTCGCCTCGACTTGCCTTGCCTCGCCTCGCCTCGCTTCATTTTTGCCTCACCTTGCCACACCTTGCCTCGCCTTTGCATTGCCTCGCCACGCTCCTACTCGCCTCGCCACACCTCGCCTTGCCTTTGCCTTGCCTCACCTCGTCACGCCTTGCCTCATGTCGCTCCTACTCGCCTCGCCACACCTCGCCTTGCCTTTGCCTTGCCTCACCTCGTCACGCCTTGCCTCATGTCGCTCCTACTCGCCTTGCCACGCCTCGCCTTGCCTTTGCCTCGCCTCACCTCGTCACGCCTTGCCTCATGTCGCTCCTCCTCACCTCGCCACGCCTCGCCATGCCTCGCCTCGCCTCATCTTGCCTTGCCTCGCCCTTTGCCTCACATTTGCCTCGCCTCACCTTGCCCTTTGCCTCACATTTGCCTCGCCTCACCTCGCCTCGCCTTTGCCTCTCCTCGCCTCGCCTCGCCCTGCCTTGCTTCGCCTCGCCTCGCCTTTGCCTCACCTCGCCTCGCCCCGCCTCGCCTTGCCTCGCCACGGCTCACCTTGCCTCTCCTTGCCTTTGCCTTGCCTCGCCTTGTCACGCCTCGCCTTGCCTCGCTTCGCCTCGCCTTTGCCTTGCCTTGCCTCACCTCCCCCGCCTCACCTCTCCTCTCCTCGCCTCGCCTCGCCCTGCCTTGCTTCGCCTCGCCTCGCCTTTGCCTCACCTCGCCTCGCCCCGCCTCGCCTTGCCTCGCCACGGCTCACCTTGCCTCTCCTTGCCTTTGCCTTGCCTCGCCTTGTCACGCCTCGCCTTGCCTCGCTTCGCCTCGCCTTTGCCTTGCCTTGCCTCACCTCCCCCCGCCTCACCTCTCCTCTCCTCGCCTCGACTCGCCCTGCCTCGCCCCACCTTGCCTCGCCTCGCCACGCCTCATTTTGCCTTGCCTCGCCTCTGCTCGCCACACCTCGCCTTGCTTTTGCCTTGCCTCACCTCGTCACGCCTTGCCTCATGTCGCTCCTACTCGCCTCGCCACACCTCGCCTTGCCTTTGCCTTGCCTCACCTCGTCACGCCTTTGCCTCATGTCGCTCCTACTCGCCTTGCCACGCCGCCTTGCCTTTGCCTCGCCTCACCTCGTCACGCCTTGCCTCATGTCGCTCCTCCTCACCTCGCCACGCCTCGCCATGCCTCACCTCGCCTCATCTTGCCTTGCCTCGCCCTTTGCCTCACATTTGCCTCGCCTCACCTTGCCCTTTGCCTCACATTTGCCTCGCCTCACCTCGCCTCGCCTTTGCCTCTCCTCGCCTCGCCTCGCCCTGCCTTGCTTCGCCTCGCCTCGCCTTTGCCTCACCTCGCCTCGCCCCGCCTCGCCTTGCCTCGCCACGGCTCACCTTGCCTCTCCTTGCCTTTGCCTTGCCTCGCCTTGTCACGCCTCGCCTTGCCTCGCTTCGCCTCGCCTTTGCCTTGCCTTGCCTCACCTCCCCCCGCCTCACCTCTCCTCTCTCGCCTCGACTCGCCCTGCCTCGCCACCTTGCCTCGGCTCGCCACGCCTCATTTTGCCTTGCCTCGCCTCTGCTCGCCACACCTCGCCACACCTCGCCCCGCCTTTGCCTCACCTTTGCCTTATCTCGCCCACCCTTGTCTGCCACGCTGCCTCGCCTCGCCCGCCTCACCTTCGCCTTTGGCTCACCTCTCCTCGTCACGCCTTGCCTCGTGTCACTCCTCCTCCTTTGCCTCGCCTTGCCTTGCCTCGCCTCGCCTGCCTCGCCACACCTCCTCGCCTCGCCCCGCCTCGCCCTGCCTCGCCTTGCCTCGCCTCGCCTCGCACGTTTCGCCTCGTCTCGCCCTTCCTCACCTCGCTCACCTCGCCCGCCTCGCCTCGCTTTGCCTTTGCCTCACCTCGCCTCGCCCCGCCTCGCCTTGCCTCGCCACGGCTCACCTTGCCTCTCCTTGCCTTTGCCTTGCCTCGCCTTGTCACGCCTCGCCTTGCCTCGCTTCGCCTCGCCTTTGCCTTGCCTTGCCTCACCTCCCCCCGCCTCACCTCTCCTCTCCTCGCCTCGACTCGCCCTGCCTCGCCCCACCTTGCCTCGCCTCGCCACGCATCATTTTGCCTTGCCTCGCCTCTGCTCGCCACACCTCGCCTTGCCTTGCCTTGCCTCACCTCGTCACGCCTTGCCTCATGTCGCTCCTACTCGCCTCGCCACACCTCGCCTTGCCTTTGCCTTGCCTCACCTCGTCACGCCTTGCCTCATGTCGCTCCTACTCGCCTTGCCACGCCTCGCCTTGCCTTTGCCTCGCCTCACCTCGTCACGCCTTGCCTCATGTCGCTCCTCCTCACCTCGCCACGCCTCGCCATGCCTCGCGCCTCATCTTGCCTTGCCTCGCCCTTGCCTCACATTTGCCTCGCCTCACCTTGCCCTTTGCCTCACATTTGCCTCGCCTCACCTCGCCTCGCCTTTGCCTCTCCTCGCCTCGCCTCGCCCTGCCTTGCTTCGCCTCGCTCGCCTTTGCCTCACCTCGCCTCGCCCCGCCTCGCCTTGCCTCGCCACGGCTCACCTTGCCTCTCCTTGCCTTTGCCTTGCCTCGCCTTGTCACGCCTCGCCTTGCCTCGCTTCGCCTCGCCTTTGCCTTGCCTTGCCTCACCTCCCCCCGCCTCACCTCTCCTCTCCTCGCCTCGACTCGCCCTGCCTCGCCCCACCTTGCCTCGCCTCGCCACGCCTCATTTTGCCTTGCCTCGCCTCTGCTCGCCACACCTCGCCACACCTCGCCCCGCCTTTGCCTCACCTTTGCCTTATCTCGCCTACCCTTGTCTTGCCACGCCTTGCCTCGCCTCGCCTCGCCTTGCCTCTCCTCGCTGCGCTCCCCTCGCCTCACCACACCTCGCCTCGCCTCGCCCTGCCTCGCCTCATATCGGCTCGCCTCGCCTGGCCCCGCCTCTCCTCGCCTCGCCTTGCCTCGCCTCGCCTCGCCCCGCCTCGCCTCACCTCGCCTTTGTCTCACCTCGCCATGCCTCGCCTCACCTCGCCCCGCCATGCTTCACCTCGCCTCGCCTTAGCCTCACCTCGCCTCGCCCCGCCTCACCTTGCATCGGCTCGGCTCGCCTCGCCCCACCTCGCCTCACCTCGCCTTTGCCTCGCCTCGCCTCGTCACGCCTTGCCTCGTCTCGCCCCACCTCGCCTCGCGTCGCCTCGCCTCGCTTCGCCTTTCCCTCACTTCGCAACGCCCCGCCTCGCCTTTGCCTTGCCTCGCCACCCCTCACCTCATCACGCCTCGCCTCGCCTCGCCTCGACTTGCCTTGCCTCGCCTCGCCTCGCTTCATTTTTGCCTCACCTTGCCACACCTTGCCTCGCCTTTGCATTGCCTCGCCACGCTCCTACTCGCCTCGCCACACCTCGCCTTGCCTTTGCCTTGCCTCACCTCGTCACGCCTTGCCTCATGTCGCTCCTACTCGCCTCGCCACACCTCGCCTTGCCTTTGCCTTGCCTCACCTCGTCACGCCTTGCCTCATGTCGCTCCTACTCGCCTTGCCACGCCTCGCCTTGCCTTTGCCTCGCCTCACCTCGTCACGCCTTGCCTCATGTCGCTCCTCCTCACCTCGCCACGCCTCGCCATGCCTCGCCTCGCCTCATCTTGCCTTGCCTCGCCCTTTGCCTCACATTTGCCTCGCCTCACCTTGCCTTTGCCTCACATTTGCCTCGCCTCACCTCGCCTCGCCTTTGCCTCTCCTCGCCTCGCCTCGCCCTGCCTTGCTTCGCCTCGCCTCGCCTTTGCCTCACCTCGCCTCGCCCGCCTCGCCTTGCCTCGCCACGGCTCACCTTGCCTCTCCTTGCCTTTGCCTGCCTCGCCTTGTCACGCCTCGCCTTGCCTCGCTTCGCCTCGCTTTGCCTTGCCTGCCTCACCTCCCCCCGCCTCACCTCTCCTCTCCTCGCCTCGCCTCGCCCTGCCTTGCTTCGCCTCGCCTCGCCTTTGCCTCACCTCGCCTCGCCCGCCTCGCCTTGCCTCGCCACGGCTCACCTTGCCTCTCCTTGCCTTTGCCTTGCTCGCCTTGTCACGCCTCGCCTTGCCTCGCTTCGCCTCGCCTTTGCCTTGCCTTGCCTCACCTCCCCCCGCCTCACCTCTCCTCTCCTCGCCTCGACTCGCCCTGCCTCGCCCCACCTTGCCTCGGCTCGCCACGCCTCATTTTGCCTTGCCTCGCCTCTGCTCGCCACACCTCGCCACACCTCGCCCCGCCTTTGCCTCACCTTTGCCTTATCTCGCCTACCCTTGTCTTGCCACGCCTTGCCTCGCCTCGCCCCGCCTCACCTTGCCTTTGGCTCACCTCTCCTCGTCACGCCTTGCCTCGTGTCACTCCTCCTCCTTTGCCTCGCCTTTGCCTTGCCTCGCCTCGCCTTGCCTCGCCACACCTCACCTCGCCTCGCCCCGCCTCGCCCTGCCTCGCCTTGCCTCGCCTCGCCTCGTCACGTTTCGCCTCGTCTCGCCCTTCCTCACCTCGCCTCACCTCGCCTCGCCTCGCCTCGCTTTGCCTTTGCCTCACCTCGCCTCGCCCCGCCTCGCCTTGCCTCGCCACGGCTCACCTTGCCTCTCCTTGCCTTTGCCTTGCCTCGCCTTGTCACGCCTCGCCTTGCCTCGCTTCGCCTCGCCTTTGCCTTGCCTTGCCTCACCTCCCCCCGCCTCACCTCTCCTCTCCTCGCCTCGACTCGCCCTGCCTCGCCCCACCTTGCCTCGCCTCGCCACGCCTCATTTTGCCTTGCCTCGCCTCTGCTCGCCACACCTCGCCTTGCCTTTGCCTTGCCTCACCTCGTCACGCCTTGCCTCATGTCGCTCCTACTCGCCTCGCCACACCTCGCCTTGCCTTTGCCTTGCCTCACCTCGTCACGCCTTGCCTCATGTCGCTCCTACTCGCCTTGCCACGCCTCGCCTTGCCTTTGCCTCGCCTCACCTTGTCACGCCTTGCCTCATGTCGCTCCTCCTCACCTCGCCACGCCTCGCCATGCCTCGCCTCGCCTCATCTTGCCTTGCCTCGCCCTTTGCCTCACATTTGCCTCGCCTCACCTTGCCCTTTGCCTCACATTTGCCTCGCCTCACCTCGCCTCGCCTTTGCCTCTCCTCGCCTCGCCTCGCCCTGCCTTGCTTCGCCTCGCCTCGCCTTTGCCTCACCTCGCCTCGCCCCGCCTCGCCTTGCCTCGCCACGGCTCACCTTGCCTCTCCTTGCCTTTGCCTTGCCTCGCCTTGTCACGCCTCGCCTTGCCTCGCTTCGCCTCGCCTTTGCCTTGCCTTGCCTCACCTCCCCCGCCTCACCTCTCCTCTCCTCGCCTCGACTCGCCCTGCCTCGCCCCACCTTGCCTCGGCTCGCCACGCCTCATTTTGCCTTGCCTCGCCTCTGCTCGCCACACCTCGCCACACCTCGCCCCGCCTTTGCCTCACCTTTGCCTTATCTCGCCTACCCTTGTCTTGCCACGCCTTGCCTCGCCTCGCCCCGCCTCACCTTGCCTTTGGCTCGCCTCTCCTCGTCACGCCTTGCCTCGTGTCACTCCTCCTCCTTTGCCTCGCCTTTGCCTTGCCTCGCCTCGCCTTGCCTCGCCACACCTCACCTCGCCTCGCCCCGCCTCGCCCTGCCTCGCCTTGCCTCGCCTCGCCTCGTCACGTTTCGCCTCGTCTCGCCCTTCCTCACCTCGCCTCACCTCGCCTCGCCTCACCTCGCTTTCCCTTTGCCTCACCTCACCCCACCTCGCCTCACCTTTGCCTTGCCTCACCTCCCCCCGCCTCACCTCTCCTCGCCTCGACTCACCCCGCCTCGCCCCACCTTGCCTTGCCTCGCCTCACCTTGCCTCGCCACACCTCGTTTTGCCTTGCCTTGCCTCTGCTCGCCACACCTCGCCCCGCCTCGCCCCGCCTTTGCCTCACCTTTGCCTTATCTCGCCTCCCCTTGTCTTGCCACGCCTTGCCTCGCCTCGCCCCGCCTCACCTTGCCTTTGCCTCGCCTCTCCTTGTCACGCCTTGCCTCGTGTCACTCCTGCTCCTTTGCCTCGCCTTTGCCTTGCCTCGCCTCGCCTTGCCTCGCCACACCTCACCTCGCCTCGCCCCGCCTCGCCCTGCCTCGCCTTGCCTCGCCTCGCCTCGTCACGTTTCGCCTCGTCTCGCCCTTCCTCACCTCGCCTCACCTCGCCTCGCCTCGCCTCGCTTTGCCTTTGCCTCACCTCACCCCGCCTCGCCTCACCTTTGCCTTGCCTCACCTCCCCCCGCCTCACCTCTCCTCGCCTCGACTCACCCCGCCTCGCCCCATCTTGCCTTGCCTCGCCTCGCCTCGCCTCGCCACACCTCGTTTTGCCTTGCCTCGCCTCTGCTCGCCACACCTCGCCCCGCCTCGTCTCGCCCTTCCTCACCTCACCTCACCTCGCCTCGCCTCGCCTCGCTTTGCCTTTGCCTCACCTCCCCTGCCTCACCTCTCCTCGCCTTGACTCACCCCGCCTCGCCCCACCTTGCCTTGCCTCGCCTCGCCTCGCCTCGCCACGCCTTGTTTTGCCTTGCCTCGCCTCTGCTCGCCACACCTCACCCTGCCTCGCCTCGCCTTTGCCTCACCTTTGCCTTATCTCACCTCCCCTTGTCTTGCCACGCCTTGCCTCGCCTCACCCCGCCTCGCCTTGCCTTTGCCTCGCCTCTCCTTGTCACGCCTTGCCTCGTGTCACTCCTGCTCCTTTGCCTCGCCTTTGCCTTGCCTCGCCTCGCCTTGCCTCGCCACACCTCGCCTCGCCTCGCCCCGCCTCACCCCACCTCGCTCGCCTCGTCACGCCTTGCCTCTTGTCGCTCCTCCTCGCCTCGCCCCGCCTCGCCTTGCCTTTGCCTCACCTCACCTTGTCACGCCTTGCCTCGTGTTGCTCCTCCTCGCCTCGCCACGGCTCGCCTTGCCTTTGCCTCGCCTCACCTCATCACGCCTTGCCTCGTGTCGCTCCTCCTCGCCTTGCCACGCCTTGCCTTGCCTTTGCCTCGCCTCACCTCGTCACGCCTCACCTCGCCTCGCCATTGCCTTGCCTCGTCTCACCTCGCCTCGCCTCAGCCCATTCCACCTCTCCTTGCCTCGCCTCGCCTCGCCTTGGCTCGCCATCCTGCCTCAACTCACCTCACCTTGCCATGCCTTGCCTCGCCTTTGCCTCGAGACGCCTCGCCTCGCCTCGCCTTTGCCTCACCTCGCCTCATCACGCTTCGCCTCGTCTCGCCCCATCACGCTTCGCCTCGTCTCGCCCTTCCTTACCTCGCCTCACCTCGCCTCGCCTCGCCCCGCCTCGCCTCGCTTTGCCTTTGCCTCACCTCACCACGCCTCGCCTCGCCTCGCCTCGCCTCGCCTCGCCTCGCCTCCCTCGCCTCACCTCGCCTCGCCGCGCCTCGCCCTGCTTCGTCCTGCCTCCGCTACCCTCTCCTTCCTCGCCTAGCCTCACATAACTTACACATTTTCTTTTCAGAATCCTTCATTTAACCTGAAAAAAAAATGCAATTTCTCTTTGGAAATCCCCCATGTAACCCAAAACGAAGCATTTTCTCTTCAAAAATCTTTGATTTGTCCCGAAAATCACACATTCTCTCTTCAATAATACCCCATTTAAACAAAAAGCACACATTTTCTTTCTGAGAATCCCTGATTTAATCCAAAAATCACACATTTTCTTTGCAAAAATCCCGCATTTAACCTGAAAATCATGCATTTTCAAAAATCCCACATTTAGGCTGACAATTACGCATTTTCCGTTCAAAAACATCCCATTTAAACAAAAATCATGGATTTTCTCTTTGAAAATACCCTTTAACCCTGAAAGTCTCCAATATTCTCTACAAAAAAATACCCTGCTTAACCCGAAAATCCCGCATTTTCTCTGTTAAAATCTCACATTTAAAGCAGAAATCATGCATTTTCTCTTCAAGAATCGGTGATTCAACACGAAAATCATGTATTTTTCTGCAAAAATCCCCCATTAAACCCAAAAATCACAGATATTCTCTTTGAGAATACCTGATTTAACTCGAAAATCACTCATCTTCTCTACAAAAATCCACCATTTTCACCCCAAAATAACACATTTTCTCTTCAAAAATACTCTATTTAACACCAAAATCACACATTTTTTCTCTTAAAAAAAAAAAAAAAAAAAAAAAACCAAGAAACGAAAATCCCGCAACTTCACCACAAAACTCACAGTTTTTCTTCGGAAATCCCTCATTTAACCCCAAATCACACATTTTCTCTACAAAATCTCCCACGTAACCTGAAAATCACACATTTAATGCAAACATCAGGCATTTTCTCTTAGAGATCCCGCGATTTCACTGAAAATCACACATTTTCTCTTGAAAAATCCCCCATGTAACCCGAAAATCACGCCTTTTCTTTGCAAATATCCCTCACTTAACACAAAAATCATGCCTTTTCTCTATGAAAATCCCCCATCTAAAAGAAAATCACGCATTTTCGTTTGGAAAATCCCCCATTTAAGTTGAAAAATGACGGCATTTTGGCTTCGAAAACCCCCCAATTTCAACCTGAAACGAAGCATTTCCTCTTCGAAAATCCCCCCATTTAACCCGAAAATCACGCATTTTCCCTTCCAAAATACCCCATTTAAACAAAAATCACACATTTTCTCTATGCAAATATCCCTGATTAAACTGAAAAATCACGCATATTCTCTTCAAAAATAGCTGTTTAAACCAAAAATTACGTGTTTTCTCTTCAAAAATCCCCCCCTAAACCCCCAAATCATGCATTTTCCCTTCAACAATCCCCCATTTAACCCCAAAATCACGCATTTTCTCTTGGAATATCCCCCATTTAACTCAAAAATCTCGCCTTTTCTCATGGAAAATACGCATTTACCCCAAATCATGCATTTGTCTCTCCAAAAATACCCCATTATCCCAAGATTCACACGATTCTCTGGCCAAATCCCCTTTGAACCCAAAATCACGCATTTTCTCTTGGAAAAATCTCCCATTTAATCCCAAAATCATGCATTTTCTCTTGCAAAATCCGCATTTTCCACAAAATCTTGCATTTTCTCTCCAAAAATACCCCATTATCCCACAAGTCACACATTTTCTCCTCAGAAATCCCCCATTTAACCCCCAAATCACGCATTTTCTCTTGAAAATCCCCCATTTAACTCAAAAATCTCACCTTTTCTCTTGGAAAATCCCGCATTTACCCCCAAATCATGCTTTATCTCTTCAAAATACCCCATCATCCCCAACATCACGCATTTTCTCTTGGAAAATACCCCATTTAACTCGAAATCACACTTTTGCTCTTCAAAAATACCCCATTGGACCCCAAAATCAAACATTTTTGCTACAAGAATCCCCCATGTATCCAAAAAAATCACGCATTTCCTCTACAAAAATCTCACCTGTAAACAAAAATGGTGCATTTTCTCTTCGATAATCCCCCATTTAACCAGAAGAAAATGCTATTTCTCTTTCGAGAATCCCCCATTTAACCCTGAAAATCACGCATTTTCTCTTCAAGAATCCCTCATTTATCCCGAAATCACGCATTTTCTCTTACAAAAATCTCCCACTGTAACCTGAAAATCACACATTTAATGCAAACATCAGGCATTTTCTCTTAGAGATGCCGCGATTTCACTGAAAATCACACATTTTCTCTTGAAAAATCCCCCATTTAACCCGAAAATCATGCCTTTTCTTTGCAAATATCCCTCACTTAACACAAAAATCATGCCTTTTCTCTATGAAAATCCCCCATCGAAAAAGAAAATCATGCATTTTCGTTTGGAAAATCCCCCATTTAAGTGAAAATGACGCATTTTGGCTTCGAAAACCCCCAATTCAACCTGAAACGAAGCATTTCCTCTTCGAAAATCCCCCATTTAACCCGAAAATCACGCATTTTCCCTTCCAAAATACCCCATTTAAACAAAAATCACACATTTTCTCTATGCAAGAATCCCTGATTTAAACTGAAAATCATGCATATTCTCTTCAAAAATAGCTGTTTAAACCAAAAATTACGTGTTTTCTCTTCAAAAATCCCCCCCTAAACCCCCAAATCATGCATTTTCCCTTCAACAATCCCCATTTAACCCCAAAATCACGCATTTTCTCTTGGAAAATCTCCCATTTAATCCCAAAATCATGCATTTTCTCTTGCAAAATCCCGCATTTTCCACAAAATCTTGCATTTTCTCTCCAAAAATACCCCATTATCCCACAAGTCACACATTTTCTCCACAGAAATCCCCCATTTAACCCCAAAGCACGCATTTTCTCTTGGAAAACCCCCCATTTAACTCCAAAATCTCGCCTTTTCTCTCTGGAAAATCCCGCATTTACCCCAAATCATGCTTTATCTCTTCAAAAATACCCCATCATCCCCAACATCACGCATTTTCTCTTGGAAAATCCCCCATTTAACTCGAAAATCACACTTTTGCTCTTCAAAAATCCCCCATTGGACCCCAAAAGCAAATCAGTTTTGCTACAGGAATCCACCACTGTATCCAAAAAATCACGCATTTCCTCATACAAAAGTCATCACCTGTCAACGAAAATCCGTGCATGTTTCCTCTTCCAGAATCCCCCATTTAACCAGCAGAAATGCAATTTTCTTCTCCTTCCAAAGCAATCCCCCATTACATCCCGAAAATCATGTTATTTTCCTCCTCGAAACATCTCCCATGTACCGAAATCACACATTTAATGCAAACATCAGGCATTTTCTCTTAGAGATGCCGCGATTTAAATGAAAATCACACATTTTCCCTTCAACAATCCCCCTGTTAACCCAAAATCTCAGCCTTTTCTCTTGGAAAAATCCCAGCATTTACCCCCCAAAGCCATGCTTATATCCTCTTCAAAAATACCCCGTCATCCCCAAATCAACGCATTTTCTCTTGGAAAATCCCCCCATTTAACTCGAAAATCACACCTTTTGCTCTTCAAAAAATCCCCCATGGACCCCAAATCATGCATTTTCTCTCCAAAAATACTCCATTATCCCAAGATTCACACGATTTCTCTGGCCAAATCCCCTTTGAACCCCAAAATCACGCATTTTCTCTTGGAAAATCTCCCAATTTAATCCCAAAATCATGCATTTTCTCTTGCAAATCCCGCATTTTCCACAAAATCTTGCATTTTCTCTCCAAAAATACCCATTATCCACAAGTCACACATTTTCTCCTCAGAAATCCCCCCTAAACCCCAAAATCATGCATTTTCCCTTCAACAATCCCCCATTTTAACCCCAAAATCTCGCCTTTTCTCTCGGAAAGTACGCATTTACTCCAAAATCATGCTTTATCTCTTCAAAAATACCCCATCATCCCCAAAATCACGCATTTTCTCTTGGAAAATCCCCCATTTAACTCGAAAATCACACTTTTGCTCTTCAAAAATCCCCCATTGGACCCCAAAATCAAACAGTTTTGCTACAGGAATCCCCCATGTATCCAAAAAATCACGCATTTCCTCTACAAAAATCTCACCTGTAAACGAAAATCGTGCATTTTCTCTTCGAAAATCCCCCATTTAACCAGAAGAAAATGCCATTTCTCTTCCAGAATCCCCCATTTAACCCGAAAATCACGCATTTTCTCTTCAAGAATCCCTCATTTATCCCGAAAATCATGCATTTTCTCTTCAAAAATCTCCCATGTAACCTGAAAATCACACATTTAATGCAAACATCAGGCATTTTCTCTTAGAGATGCCGCGATTTAACTGAAAATCACACATTTTCTCTTGAAAAATCCCCCATTTAACCCGAAAATCATGCCTTTTCTTTGCAAATATCCCTCACTTAACACAAAAATCATGCCTTTTCTCTATGAAAATCCCCCATCGAAAAAGAAAATCATGCATTTTCGTTTGGAAAATCCCCCATTTAAGTGAAAATGCACGCATTTTGGCTTCGAAAACCCCCAATTCAACCTGAAACGAAGCATTTCCTCTTCGAAAATACCCCATTTAAACAAAAATCACACATTTTCTCTTCAAGAATCCCTGATTTAAACTTAAAATCATGCATATTCTCTACAAAAATGGCAGCTTAAACCCGAAAATCACCCATTTTCTACTCAGAAATCCCCCCCTAAACCCCAAAATCATGCATTTTCCCTTCAACAATCCCCCTTTTAACCCCAAAATCTCGCCTTTTCTCTCGGAAAGTACGCATTTACTCCAAAATCATGCTTTATCTCTTCAAAAATACCCCATCATCCCCAAAATCACGCATTTTCTCTTGGAAAATCCCCCATTTAACTCGAAAATCACACTTTTGCTCTTCAAAAATCCCCCATTGGACCCCAAAATCAAACAGTTTTGCTACAGGAATCCCCCATGTATCCAAAAAATCACGCATTTCCTCTACAAAAATCTCACCTGTAAACGAAAATCGATGCATTTTCTCTTCGAAAATCCCCCATTTAACCAGAAGAAAATGCAATTTCTCTTCCAGAATCCCCCATTTAACCCGAAAATCACGCATTTTCTCTTCAAGAATCCCTCATTTATCCCGAAAATCACGCATTTTCTCTTCAAAAATCTCCCATGTAACCTGAAAATCACACATTTAATGCAAACATCAGGCATTTTCTCTTAGAGATGCCGCGATTTAACTGAAAATCACACATTTTCTCTTGAAAAATCCCCCATTTAACCCGAAAATCATGCCTTTTCTTTGCAAATATCCCTCACTTAACACAAAAATCATGCCTTTTCTCTATGAAAATCCCCCATCGAAAAAGAAAATCATGCATTTTCGTTTGGAAAATCCCCCATTTAAGTGAAAATGACGCATTTTGGCTTCGAAAACCCCCAATTCAACCTGAAACGAAGCATTTCCTCTTCGAAAATCCCCCATTTAACCCGAAAATCATGCATTTTCCCTTCCAAAATACCCCATTTAAACAAAAATCACACATTTTCTCTATGCAAATATCCCTGATTTAAACTGAAAATCACGCATATTCTCTTCAAAAATAGCTGTTTAAACCAAAAATTACGTGTTTTCTCTTCAAAAATCCCCCCCTAAACCCCCAAATCATGCATTTTCCCTTCAACAATCCCCCATTTAACCCCAAAATCACGCATTTTCTCTTGGAATATCCCCCATTTAACTCAAAAATCTCGCCTTTTCTCATGGAAAATACGCATTTACCCCCAAATCATGCATTTTCTCTCCAAAAATACCCCATTATCCCAAGATTCACACGATTTCTCTGGCCAAATCCCCTTTGAACCCCAAAATCACGCATTTTCTCTTGGAAAATCTCCCATTTAATCCCAAAATCATGCATTTTCTCTTGCAAAATCCCGCATTTTCCACAAAATCTTGCATTTTCTCTCCAAAAATACCCCATTATCCCACAAGTCACACATTTTCTCCACAGAAATCCCCCATTTAACCCCAAAGCACGCATTTTCTCTTGGAAAACCCCCCATTTAACTCAAAAATCTCGCCTTTTCTCTCGGAAAATACGCATTTACCCCAAATCATGCTTTATCTCTTCAAAAATACCCCATCATCCCCAACATCACGCATTTTCTCTTGGAAAATACCCCATTTAACTCGAAAATCACACTTTTGCTCTTCAAAAATCCCCCACTTGGACCCCAAAATCAAACAGTTTTTGCTACAGGAATCCCCCATGTATCCAAAAAATCACGCATTTTCCTCTACAAAAATCTCACCTGTAAACAAAATCGTGCATTTTCTCTTCGATAAATCCCCCATTTAACCAGAAGAAAATGCCTATTTCTCTTCCGAGAATCCCCCATTTAACCTGAAAATCACGCATTTTCTCTTCAAGAATCCCTCATTTATCCCGAAAATCACGCATTTTCTCTACAAAAATCTCCCATGTAACCTGAAAATCACACATTTAATGCAAACATCAGGCATTTTCTCTTAGAGATGCCGCGATTTAACTGAAAATCACACATTTTCTCTTGAAAAATCCCCCATTTCACCCGAAAATCATGCCTTTTCTTTGCAAATATCCCTCACTTAACACAAAAATCATGCCTTTTCTCTATGAAAATCCCCCATCGAAAAAGAAAATCATGCATTTTCGTTGGAAAATCCCCCATTTAAGTGAAAATCACGCATTTTGGCTTCGAAAACCCCCAATTCAACCCTGAAACGAAGCATTTCCTCTTCGAAAATCCCCATTTAACCCGAAAATCACGCATTTTCCCTTCCAAAATACCCCATTTAAACAAAAATCACACATTTCTCTTCAAGAATCCCTGATTTAAACTGAAAATCACTGCATATTCTCTACAAAAATAGCAGCTTAAACCCGAAAATCACCATTTTCTCTCTAGAATCCCCCCCTAAACCCAAAATCATGCATTTTCCCTTCAACAATCCCCCTTTTAACCCCAAAATCTCGCCTTTTCTCTCGGAAAATACGCATTTACCCCAAAATCATGCTTTATCTCTTCAAAAATACCCCATCATCCCACAAATCACGCATTTTCTCTTGGAAAATCCCCCATTTAACTCGAAAATCACACTTTTGCTCTTCAAAAATCCCCCATTGGACCCCAAAATCAAACAGTTTTGCTACAGGAATCCCCCATGTATCCAAAAAATCACGCATTTCCTCTACAAAAATCTCACCTGTAAACGAAAATCGTGCATTTTCTCTTCGAAAATCCCCCATTTAACCAGAAGAAAATGCAATTTCTCTTCCAGAATCCCCCATTTAACCCGAAAATCACGCATTTTCTCTTCAAGAATCCCTCATTTATCCCGAAAATCACGCATTTTCTCTACAAAAATCTCCCATGTAACCTGAAAATCACACATTTAATGCAAACATCAGGCATTTTCTCTTAGAGATGCCGCGATTTAACTGAAAATCACACATTTTCTCTTGAAAAATCCCCCATGTAACCCGAAAATCACGCCTTTTCTTTGCAAATATCCCTCACTTAACACAAAAATCATGCCTTTTCTCTATGAAAATCCCCCATCGAAAAAGAAAATCATGCGTTTTCGTTTGGAAAATCCCCCATTTAAGTGAAAATGACGCATTTTGGCTTCGAAAACCCCCAATTCAACCTGAAACGAAGCATTTCCTCTTCGAAAATCCCCCATTTAACCCGAAAATCACGCATTTTCCCTTCCAAAATACCCCATTTAAACAAAAATCACACATTTTCTCTATGCAAATATCCCTGATTTAAACTGAAAATCACGCATATTCTCTTCAAAAATAGCTGTTTAAACCAAAAATTACGTGTTTTCTCTTCAAAAATCCCCCCCTAAACCCCCAAATCATGCATTTTCCCTTCAACAATCCCCCATTTAACCCCAAAATCACGCATTTTCTCTTGGAATATCCCCCATTTAACTCAAAAATCTCGCCTTTTCTCATGGAAAATACGCATTTACCCCCAAATCATGCATTTTCTCTCCAAAAATACCCCATTATCCCAAGATTCACACGATTTCTCTGGCCAAATCCCCTTTGAACCCCAAAATCACGCATTTTCTCTTGGAAAATCTCCCATTTAATCCCAAAATCATGCATTTTCTCTTGCAAAATCCCGCATTTTCCACAAAATCTTGCATTTTCTCTCCAAAAATACCCCATTATCCCACAAGTCACACATTTTCTCCTCAGAAATCCCCCATTTAACCCACAAGTCACAAATTTTCTCTTGGAAAATCCCCCATTTAACTCAAAAATCTCACCTTTTCTCTTGGAAAATCCCGCATTTACCCCCAAATCATGCTTTATCTCTTCAAAAATACCCCATCATCCCCAACATCACGCATTTTCTCTTGGAAAATCCCCCATTTAACTCGAAAATCACACTTTTGCTCTTCAAAAATCCCCCACTGGACCCCAAAATCAAACATTTTTGCTACAAGAATCCCCCATGTATCCAAAAAATCACGCATTTCCTCTACAAAAATCTCACCTGTAAACAAAAATGGTGCATTTTCTCTTCGATAATCCCCCATTTAACCAGAAGAAAAGGCTATTTCTCTTCGAGAATCCCCCATTTAACTTGAAAATCACGCATTTTCTCTTCAAGAATCCCTCATTTATCCCGAAAATCACACATTTTCTCTACAAAAATCTCCCACGTAACCTGAAAATCACACATTTAATGCAAACATCAGGCATTTTCTCTTAGAGATGCCGCGATTTCACTGAAAATCACACATTTTCTCTTGAAAAATCCCCCATGTAACCCGAAAATCACGCCTTTTCTTTGCAAATATCCCTCACTTAACACAAAAATCATGCCTTTTCTCTATGAAAATCCCCCATCTAAAAGAAAATCACGCATTTTCGTTTGGAAAATCCCCCATTTAAGTGAAAAATGACGCATTTTGGCTTCGAAAACCCCCAATTCAACCTGAAACGAAGCATTTCCTCTTCGAAAATCCCCCATTTAACCCGAAAATCACGCATTTTCCCTTCCAAAATACCCCATTTAAACAAAAATCACACATTTTCTCTATGCAAATATCCCTGATTTAAACTGAAAATCACGCATATTCTCTTCAAAAATAGCTGTTTAAACCAAAAATTACGTGTTTTCTCTTCAAAAATCCCCCCCTAAACCCCCAAATCATGCATTTTCCCTTCAACAATCCCCCATTTAACCCCAAAATCACGCATTTTCTCTTGGAATATCCCCCATTTAACTCAAAAATCTTGCCTTTTCTCATGGAAAATACGCATTTACCCCCAAATCATGCATTTTCTCTCCAAAAATACCCCATTATCCCAAGATTCACACGATTTCTCTGGCCAAATCCCCTTTGAACCCCAAAATCACGCATTTTCTCTTGGAAAATCTCCCATTTAATCCCAAAATCATGCATTTTCTCTTGCAAAATCCCGCATTTTCCACAAAATCTTGCATTTTCTCTCCAAAAATACCCCATTATCCCACAAGTCACACATTTTCTCCACAGAAATCCCCCATTTAACCCCAAAGCACGCATTTTCTCTTGGAAAACCCCCCATTTAACTCAAAAATCTCGCCTTTTCTCTTGGAAAATCCCGCATTTACCCCCAAATCATGCTTTATCTCTTCAAAAATACCCCATCATCCCCAACATCACGCATTTTCTCTTGGAAAATCCCCCATTTAACTCGAAAATCACACTTTTGCTCTTCAAAAATCCCCCACTGGACCCCAAAATCAAACATTTTTGCTACAGGAATCCCCCATGTATCCAAAAAATCACGCATTTCCTCTACAAAAATCTCACCTGTAAACAAAAATGGTGCATTTTCTCTTCGATAATCCCCCATTTAACCAGAAGAAAAGGCTATTTCTCTTCGAGAATCCCCCATTTAACTTGAAAATCACGCATTTTCTCTTCAAGAATCCCTCATTTATCCCGAAAATCACACATTTTCTCTACAAAAATCTCCCACGTAACCTGAAAATCACACATTTAATGCAAACATCAGGCATTTTCTCTTAGAGATGCCGCGATTTCACTGAAAATCACACATTTTCTCTTGAAAAATCCCCCATGTAACCCGAAAATCACGCCTTTTCTTTGCAAATATCCCTCACTTAACACAAAAATCATGCCTTTTCTCTATGAAAATCCCCCATCGAAAAAGAAAATCATGCGTTTTCGTTTGGAAAATCCCCCATTTAAGTGAAAATGACGCATTTTGGCTCCGAAAACCCCCAATTCAACCTGAAACGAAGCATTTCCTCTTCAAAAATCCCCCATTTAACCCGAAAATCACGCATTTTCTCTTGCAAAATCCCGCATTTTCCACAAAATCTTGCATTTTCTCTCCAAAAATACCCCATTATCCCACAAGTCACACATTTTCTCCTCAGAAATCCCCCATTTAACCCACAAGTCACACATTTTCTCTTGGAAAATCCCCCATTTAACTCAAAAATCTCGCCTTTTCTCTTGGAAAATCCCGCATTTACCCCCAAATCATGCTTTATCTCTTCAAAAATACCCCATCATCCCCAACATCACGCATTTTCTCTTGGAAAATCCCCCATTTAACTCGAAAATCACACTTTTGCTCTTCAAAAATCCCCCACTGGACCCCAAAATCAAACATTTTTGCTACAGGAATCCCCCATGTATCCAAAAAATCACGCATTTCCTCTACAAAAATCTCACCTGTAAACAAAAATGGTGCATTTTCTCTTCGAAAATCCCCCATTTAACCAGAAGAAAAGGCTATTTCTCTTCCAGAATCCCCCATTTAACTTGAAAATCACGCATTTTCTCTTCAAGAATCCCTCATTTATCCCGAAAATCACACATTTTCTCTACAAAAATCTCCCACGTAACCTGAAAATCACACATTTAATGCAAACATCAGGCATTTTCTCTTAGAGATGCCGCGATTTCACTGAAAATCACACATTTTCTCTTGAAAAATCCCCCATGTAACCCGAAAATCACGCCTTTTCTTTGCAAATATCCCTCACTTAACACAAAAATCATGCCTTTTCTCTATGAAAATCCCCCATCGAAAAAGAAAATCATGCGTTTTCGTTTGGAAAATCCCCCATTTAAGTGAAAATGACGCATTTTGGCTTCGAAAACCCCCAATTCAACCTGAAACGAAGCATTTCCTCTTCGAAAATCCCCCATTTAACCCGAAAATCACGCATTTTCCCTTCCAAAATACCCCATTTAAACAAAAATCACACATTTTCTCTATGCAAATATCCCTGATTTAAACTGAAAATCACGCATATTCTCTTCAAAAATAGCTGTTTAAACCAAAAATTACGTGTTTTCTCTTCAAAAATCCCCCCCTAAACCCCCAAATCATGCATTTTCCCTTCAACAATCCCCCATTTAACCCCAAAATCACGCATTTTCTCTTGGAATATCCCCCATTTAACTCAAAAATCTCGCCTTTTCTCATGGAAAATACGCATTTACCCCCAAATCATGCATTTTCTCTCCAAAAATACCCCATTATCCCAAGATTCACACGATTTCTCTGGCCAAATCCCCTTTGAACCCCAAAATCACGCATTTTCTCTTGGAAAATCTCCCATTTAATCCCAAAATCATGCATTTTCTCTTGCAAAATCCCGCATTTTCCACAAAATCTTGCATTTTCTCTCCAAAAATACCCCATTATCCCACAAGTCACACATTTTTTTCCTCAGAAATCCCCCATTTAACCCCAAAGCACGCATTTTCTCTTGGAAAACCCCCCATTTAACTCAAAAATCTCGCCTTTTCTCTTGGAAAATCCCGCATTTACCCCCAAATCATGCTTTATCTCTTCAAAAATACCCCATCATCCCCAACATCACGCATTTTCTCTTGGAAAATACCCCATTTAACTCGAAAATCACACTTTTGCTCTTCAAAAATCCCCCACTGGACCCCAAAATCAAACAGTTTTGCTACAGGAATCCCCCATGTATCCAAAAAATCACGCATTTCCTCTACAAAAATCTCACCTGTAAACAAAAATGGTGCATTTTCTCTTCGATAATCCCCCATTTAACCAGAAGAAAAGGCTATTTCTCTTCGAGAATCCCCCATTTAACTTGAAAATCACGCATTTTCTCTTCAAGAATCCCTCATTTATCCCGAAAATCACACATTTTCTCTACAAAAATCTCCCACGTAACCTGAAAATCACACATTTAATGCAAACATCAGGCATTTTCTCTTAGAGATGCCGCGATTTCACTGAAAATCACACATTTTCTCTTGAAAAATCCCCCATGTAACCCGAAAATCACGCCTTTTCTTTGCAAATATCCCTCACTTAACACAAAAATCATGCCTTTTCTCTATGAAAATCCCCCATCGAAAAAGAAAATCATGCGTTTTCGTTTGGAAAATCCCCCATTTAAGTGAAAATGACGCATTTTGGCTCCGAAAACCCCCAATTCAACCTGAAACGAAGCATTTCCTCTTCGAAAATCCCCCATTTAACCCGAAAATCACGCATTTTCTCTTGCAAAATCCCGCATTTTCCACAAAATCTTGCATTTTCTCTCCAAAAATACCCCATTATCCCACAAGTCACATATTTTCTCCACAGAAATCCCCCATTTAACCCCAAAGCACGCATTTTCTCTTTGAAAACCCCCCATTTAACTCAAAAATCTCGCTTTTTCTCTTGGAAAATCCCGCATTTACCCCCAAATCATGCTTTATCTCTTCAAAAATACCCCATCATCCCCAACATCACGCATTTTCTCTTGGAAAATCCCCCATTTAACTCGAAAATCACACTTTTGCTCTTCAAAAATCCCCCACTGGACCCCAAAATCAAACATTTTTGCTACAAGAATCCCCCATGTATCCAAAAAATCACGCATTTCCTCTACAAAAATCTCACCTGTAAACAAAAATGGTGCATTTTCTCTTCGAAAATCCCCCATTTAACCAGAAGAAAATGCAATTTCTCTTCCAGAATCCCCCATTTAACTTGAAAATCACGCATTTTCTCTTCAAGAATCCCTCATTTATCCCGAAAATCACGCATTTTCTCTACAAAAATCTCCCACGTAACCTGAAAATCACACATTTAATGCAAACATCAGGCATTTTCTCTTAGAGATGCCGCGATTTCACTGAAAATCACACATTTTCTCTTGAAAAATCCCCCATGTAACCCGAAAATCACGCCTTTTCTTTGCAAATATCCCTCACTTAACACAAAAATCATGCCTTTTCTCTATGAAAATCCCCCATCGAAAAAGAAAATCATGCGTTTTCGTTTGGAAAATCCCCCATTTAAGTGAAAATGACGCATTTTGGCTTCGAAAACCCCCAATTCAACCTGAAACGAAGCATTTCCTCTTCGAAAATCCCCCATTTAACCCGAAAATCACGCATTTTCCCTTCCAAAATACCCCATTTAAACAAAAATCACACATTTTCTCTATGCAAATATCCCTGATTTAAACTGAAAATCACGCATATTCTCTTCAAAAATAGCTGTTTAAACCAAAAATTACGTGTTTTCTCTTCAAAAATCCCCCCCTAAACCCCCAAATCATGCATTTTCCCTTCAACAATCCCCCATTTAACCCCAAAATCACGCATTTTCTCTTGGAATATCCCCCATTTAACTCAAAAATCTCGCCTTTTCTCATGGAAAATACGCATTTACCCCCAAATCATGCATTTTCTCTCCAAAAATACCCCATTATCCCAAGATTCACACGATTTCTCTGGCCAAATCCCCTTTGAACCCCAAAATCACGCATTTTCTCTTGGAAAATCTCCCATTTAATCCCAAAATCATGCATTTTCTCTTGCAAAATCCCGCATTTTCCACAAAATCTTGCATTTTCTCTCCAAAAATACCCCATTATCCCACAAGTCACACATTTTCTCCTCAGAAATCCCCCATTTAACCGCCATATAACGCATTTTCTCTTGGAAAACCCCCCATTTAACTCAAAAATCTCGCCTTTTCTCTTGGAAAATCCCGCATTTACCCCCAAATCATGCTTTATCTCTTCAAAAATACCCCATCATCCCCAACATCACGCATTTTCTCTTGGAAAATACCCCATTTAACTCGAAAATCACACTTTTGCTCTTCAAAAATCCCCCACTGGACCCCAAAATCAAACATTTTTGCTACAGGAATCCCCCATGTATCCAAAAAATCACGCATTTCCTCTACAAAAATCTCACCTGTAAACAAAAATGGTGCATTTTCTCTTCGAAAATCCCCCATTTAACCAGAAGAAAATGCAATTTCTCTTCGAGAATCCCCCATTTAACTTGAAAATCACGCATTTTCTCTTCAAGAATCCCTCATTTATCCCGAAAATCACACATTTTCTCTACAAAAATCTCCCACGTAACCTGAAAATCACACATTTAATGCAAACATCAGGCATTTTCTCTTAGAGATGCCGCGATTTCACTGAAAATCACACATTTTCTCTTGAAAAATCCCCCATGTAACCCGAAAATCACGCCTTTTCTTTGCAAATATCCCTCACTTAACACAAAAATCATGCCTTTTCTCTATGAAAATCCCCCATCGAAAAAGAAAATCATGCGTTTTCGTTTGGAAAATCCCCCATTTAAGTGAAAATGACGCATTTTGGCTTCGAAAACCCCCAATTCAACCTGAAACGAAGCATTTCCTCTTCGAAAATCCCCCATTTAACCCGAAAATCACGCATTTTCCCTTCCAAAATACCCCATTTAAACAAAAATCACACATTTTCTCTATGCAAATATCCCTGATTTAAACTGAAAATCATGCATATTCTCTTCAAAAATAGCTGTTTAAACCAAAAATTACGTGTTTTCTCTACAAAAATCCCCCCCTAAACCCCCAAATCATGCATTTTCCCTTCAACAATCCCCCATTTAACCCCAAAATCACGCATTTTCTCTTGGAATATCCCCCATTTAACTCAAAAATCTCGCCTTTTCTCATGGAAAATACGCATTTACCCCCAAATCATGCATTTTCTCTCCAAAAATACCCCATTATCCCAAGATTCACACGATTTCTCTGGCCAAATCCCCTTTGAACCCCAAAATCACGCATTTTCTCTTGGAAAATCTCCCATTTAATCCCAAAATCATGCATTTTCTCTTGCAAAATCCCGCATTTTCCACAAAATCTTGCATTTTCTCTCCAAAAATACCCCATTATCCCACAAGTCACACATTTTCTCCACAGAAATCCCCCATTTAACCCCCATATAACGCATTTTCTCTTGGAAAACCCCCCATTTAACTCAAAAATCTCGCCTTTTCTCTTGGAAAATCCCGCATTTACCCCCAAATCATGCTTTATCTCTTCAAAAATACCCCATCATCCCCAACATCACGCATTTTCTCTTGGAAAATCCCCCTTTTAACTCGAAAATCACACTTTTGCTCTTCAAAAATCCCCCACTGGACCCCAAAATCAAACAGTTTTGCTACAGGAATCCCCCATGTATCCAAAAAATCACGCATTTCCTCTACAAAAATCTCACCTGTAAACAAAAATGGTGCATTTTCTCTTCGATAATCCCCCATTTAACCAGAAGAAAAGGCTATTTCTCTTCCAGAATCCCCCATTTAACTTGAAAATCACGCATTTTCTCTTCAAGAATCCCTCATTTATCCCGAAAATCACGCATTTTCTCTACAAAAATCTCCCACGTAACCTGAAAATCACACATTTAATGCAAACATCAGGCATTTTCTCTTAGAGATGCCGCGATTTCACTGAAAATCACACATTTTCTCTTGAAAAATCCCCCATGTAACCCGAAAATCACGCCTTTTCTTTGCAAATATCCCTCACTTAACACAAAAATCATGCCTTTTCTCTATGAAAATCCCCCATCGAAAAAGAAAATCATGTGTTTTCGTTTGGAAAATCCCCCATTTAAGTGAAAATGACGCATTTTGGCTTCGAAAACCCCCAATTCAACCTGAAACGAAGCATTTCCTCTTCGAAAATCCCCCATTTAACCCGAAAATCATTCATTTTCCCTTCCAAAATACCCCATTTAAACAAAAATCACACATTTTCTCTATGCAAATATCCCTGATTTAAACTGAAAATCACGCATATTCTCTTCAAAAATAGCTGTTTAAACCAAAAATTACGTGTTTTCTCTTCAAAAATCCCCCCCTAAACCCCCAAATCATGCATTTTCCCTTCAACAATCCCCCATTTAACCCCAAAATCACGCATTTTCTCTTGGAATATCCCCCATTTAACTCAAAAATCTTGCCTTTTCTCATGGAAAATACGCATTTACCCCCAAATCATGCATTTTCTCTCCAAAAATACCCCATTATCCCAAGATTCACACGATTTCTCTGGCCAAATCCCCTTTGAACCCCAAAATCACGCATTTTCTCTTGGAAAATCTCCCATTTAATCCCAAAATCATGCATTTTCTCTTGCAAAATCCCGCATTTTCCACAAAATCTTGCATTTTCTCTCCAAAAATACCCCATTATCCCACAAGTCACACATTTTCTCCTCAGAAATCCCCCATTTAACCCCCATATAACGCATTTTCTCTTGGAAAACCCCCCATTTAACTCAAAAATCTCGCCTTTTCTCTTGGAAAATCCCGCATTTACCCCCAAATCATGCTTTATCTCTTCAAAAATACCCCATCATCCCCAACATCACGCATTTTCTCTTGGAAAATCCCCCATTTAACTCGAAAATCACACTTTTGCTCTTCAAAAATCCCCCACTGGACCCCAAAATCAAACATTTTTGCTACAGGAATCCCCCATGTATCCAAAAAATCACGCATTTCCTCTACAAAAATCTCACCTGTAAACAAAAATGGTGCATTTTCTCTTCGATAATCCCCCATTTAACCAGAAGAAAAGGCTATTTCTCTTCGAGAATCCCCCATTTAACTTGAAAATCACGCATTTTCTCTTCAAGAATCCCTCATTTATCCCGAAAATCACGCATTTTCTCTACAAAAATCTCCCACGTAACCTGAAAATCACACATTTAATGCAAACATCAGGCATTTTCTCTTAGAGATGCCGCGATTTCACTGAAAATCACACATTTTCTCTTGAAAAATCCCCCATGTAACCCGAAAATCACGCCTTTTCTTTGCAAATATCCCTCACTTAACACAAAAATCATGCCTTTTCTCTATGAAAATCCCCCATCGAAAAAGAAAATCATGCGTTTTCGTTTGGAAAATCCCCCATTTAAGTGAAAATGACGCATTTTGGCTCCGAAAACCCCCAATTTAACCTGAAACGAAGCATTTCCTCTTCGAAAATCCCCCATTTAACCCGAAAATCACGCATTTTCTCTTGCAAAATCCCGCATTTTCCACAAAATCTTGCATTTTCTCTCCAAAAATACCCCATTATCCCACAAGTCACACATTTTCTCCTCAGAAATCCCCCATTTAACCCCAAAGCACGCATTTTCTCTTGGAAAACCCCCCATTTAACTCAAAAATCTCGCCTTTTCTCTTGGAAAATCCCGCATTTACCCCCAAATCATGCTTTATCTCTTCAAAAATACCCCATCATCCCCAACATCACGCATTTTCTCTTGGAAAATCCCCCTTTTAACTCGAAAATCACACTTTTGCTCTTCAAAAATCCCCCACTGGACCCCAAAATCAAACAGTTTTGCTACAAGAATCCCCCATGTATCCAAAAAATCACGCATTTCCTCTACAAAAATCTCACCTGTAAACAAAAATGGTGCATTTTCTCTTCGAAAATCCCCCATTTAACCAGAAGAAAATGCAATTTCTCTTCCAGAATCCCCCATTTAACCCGAAAATCACGCATTTTCTCTTCAAGAATCCCTCATTTATCCCGAAAATCACACATTTTCTCTACAAAAATCTCCCACGTAACCTGAAAATCACACATTTAATGCAAACATCAGGCATTTTCTCTTAGAGATGCCGCGATTTCACTGAAAATCACACATTTTCTCTTGAAAAATCCCCCATGTAACCCGAAAATCACGCCTTTTCTTTGCAAATATCCCTCACTTAACACAAAAATCATGCCTTTTCTCTATGAAAATCCCCCATCGAAAAAGAAAATCATGCGTTTTCGTTTGGAAAATCCCCCATTTAAGTGAAAATGACGCATTTTGGCTTCGAAAACCCCCAATTCAACCTGAAACGAAGCATTTCCTCTTCGAAAATCCCCCATTTAACCCGAAAATCACGCATTTTCCCTTCCAAAATACCCCATTTAAACAAAAATCACACATTTTCTCTATGCAAATATCCCTGATTTAAACTGAAAATCACGCATATTCTCTTCAAAAATAGCTGTTTAAACCAAAAATTACGTGTTTTCTCTTCAAAAATCCCCCCCTAAACCCCCAAATCATGCATTTTCCCTTCAACAATCCCCCATTTAACCCCAAAATCACGCATTTTCTCTTGGAATATCCCCCATTTAACTCAAAAATCTCGCCTTTTCTCATGGAAAATACGCATTTACCCCCAAATCATGCATTTTCTCTCCAAAAATACCCCATTATCCCAAGATTCACACGATTTCTCTGGCCAAATCCCCTTTGAACCCCAAAATCACGCATTTTCTCTTGGAAAATCTCCCATTTAATCCCAAAATCATGCATTTTCTCTTGCAAAATCCCGCATTTTCCACAAAATCTTGCATTTTCTCTCCAAAAATACCCCATTATCCCACAAGTCACACATTTTCTCCTCAGAAACCCCCCATTTAACCCCAAAGCACGCATTTTCTCTTGGAAAACCCCCCATTTAACTCAAAAATCTCGCCTTTTCTCTTGGAAAATCCCGCATTTACCCCCAAATCATGCTTTATCTCTTCAAAAATACCCCATCATCCCCAACATCACGCATTTTCTCTTGGAAAATCCCCCTTTTAACTCGAAAATCACACTTTTGCTCTTCAAAAATCCCCCACTGGACCCCAAAATCAAACAGTTTTGCTACAGGAATCCCCCATGTATCCAAAAAATCACGCATTTCCTCTACAAAAATCTCACCTGTAAACAAAAATGGTGCATTTTCTCTTCGATAATCCCCCATTTAACCAGAAGAAAATGCTATTTCTCTTCCAGAATCCCCCATTTAACTTGAAAATCACGCATTTTCTCTTCAAGAATCCCTCATTTATCCCGAAAATCACGCATTTTCTCTACAAAAATCTCCCACGTAACCTGAAAATCACACATTTAATGCAAACATCAGGCATTTTCTCTTAGAGATGCCGCGATTTCACTGAAAATCACACATTTTCTCTTGAAAAATCCCCCATGTAACCCGAAAATCACGCCTTTTCTTTGCAAATATCCCTCACTTAACACAAAAATCATGCCTTTTCTCTATGAAAATCCCCCATCGAAAAAGAAAATCATGCGTTTTCGTTTGGAAAATCCCCCATTTAAGTGAAAATGACGCATTTTGGCTCCGAAAACCCCCAATTTAACCTGAAACGAAGCATTTCCTCTTCGAAAATCCCCCATTTAACCCGAAAATCATGCATTTTCTCTTGCAAAATCCCGCATTTTCCACAAAATCTTGCATTTTCTCTCCAAAAATACCCCATTATCCCACAAGTCACACATTTTCTCCTCAGAAATCCCCCATTTAACCCCCATATAACGCATTTTCTCTTTGAAAACCCCCCATTTAACTCAAAAATCTCGCCTTTTCTCTTGGAAAATCCCGCATTTACCCCCAAATCATGCTTTATCTCTTCAAAAATACCCCATCATCCCCAACATCACGCATTTTCTCTTGGAAAATCCCCCATTTAACTCGAAAATCACACTTTTGCTCTTCAAAAATCCCCCACTGGACCCCAAAATCAAACAGTTTTGCTACAGGAATCCCCCATGTATCCAAAAAATCACGCATTTTCTCTACAAAAATCTCACCTGTAAACAAAAATGGTGCATTTTCTCTTCGATAATCCCCCATTTAACCAGAAGAAAAGGCTATTTCTCTTCGAGAATCCCCCATTTAACTTGAAAATCACGCATTTTCTCTTCAAGAATCCCTCATTTATCCCGAAAATCACGCATTTTCTCTACAAAAATCTCCCACGTAACCTGAAAATCACACATTTAATGCAAACATCAGGCATTTTCTCTTAGAGATGTCGCGATTTCACTGAAAATCACACATTTTCTCTTGAAAAATCCCCCATGTAACCCGAAAATCACGCCTTTTCTTTGCAAATATCCCTCACTTAACACAAAAATCATGCCTTTTCTCTATGAAAATCCCCCATCGAAAAAGAAAATCATGCGTTTTCGTTTGGAAAATCCCCCATTTAAGTGAAAATGACGCATTTTGGCTTCGAAAACCCCCAATTCAACCTGAAACGAAGCATTTCCTCTTCGAAAATCCCCCATTTAACCCGAAAATCACGCATTTTCCCTTCCAAAATACCCCATTTAAACAAAAATCACACATTTTCTCTATGCAAATATCCCTGATTTAAACTGAAAATCACGCATATTCTCTTCAAAAATAGCTGTTTAAACCAAAAATTACGTGTTTTCTCTTCAAAAATCCCCCCCTAAACCCCCAAATCATGCATTTTCCCTTCAACAATCCCCCATTTAACCCCAAAATCACGCATTTTCTCTTGGAATATCCCCCATTTAACTCAAAAATCTCGCCTTTTCTCATGGAAAATACGCATTTACCCCCAAATCATGCATTTTCTCTCCAAAAATACCCCATTATCCCAAGATTCACACGATTTCTCTGGCCAAATCCCCTTTGAACCCCAAAATCACGCATTTTCTCTTGGAAAATCTCCCATTTAATCCCAAAATCATGCATTTTCTCTTGCAAAATCCCGCATTTTCCACAAAATCTTGCATTTTCTCTCCAAAAATACCCCATTATCCCACAAGTCACACATTTTCTCCTCAGAAATCCCCCATTTAACCGCCATATAACGCATTTTCTCTTGGAAAACCCCCCATTTAACTCAAAAATCTCGCCTTTTCTCTTGGAAAATCCCGCATTTACCCCCAAATCATGCTTTATCTCTTCAAAAATACCCCATCATCCCCAACATCACGCATTTTCTCTTGGAAAATACCCCATTTAACTCGAAAATCACACTTTTGCTCTTCAAAAATCCCCCACTGGACCCCAAAATCAAACATTTTTGCTACAGGAATCCCCCATGTATCCAAAAAATCACGCATTTCCTCTACAAAAATCTCACCTGTAAACAAAAATGGTGCATTTTCTCTTCGAAAATCCCCCATTTAACCAGAAGAAAATGCAATTTCTCTTCCAGAATCCCCCATTTAACCCGAAAATCACGCATTTTCTCTTCAAGAATCCCTCATTTATCCCGAAAATCACACATTTTCTCTACAAAAATCTCCCACGTAACCTGAAAATCACACATTTAATGCAAACATCAGGCATTTTCTCTTAGAGATGCCGCGATTTCACTGAAAATCACACATTTTCTCTTGAAAAATCCCCCATGTAACCCGAAAATCACGCCTTTTCTTTGCAAATATCCCTCACTTAACACAAAAATCATGCCTTTTCTCTATGAAAATCCCCCATCGAAAAAGAAAATCATGCGTTTTCGTTTGGAAAATCCCCCATTTAAGTGAAAATGACGCATTTTGGCTTCGAAAACCCCCAATTCAACCTGAAACGAAGCATTTCCTCTTCGAAAATCCCCCATTTAACCCGAAAATCACGCATTTTCCCTTCCAAAATACCCCATTTAAACAAAAATCACACATTTTCTCTATGCAAATATCCCTGATTTAAACTGAAAATCACGCATATTCTCTTCAAAAATAGCTGTTTAAACCAAAAATTACGTGTTTTCTCTTCAAAAATCCCCCCCTAAACCCCCAAATCATGCATTTTCCCTTCAACAATCCCCCATTTAACCCCAAAATCACGCATTTTCTCTTGGAATATCCCCCATTTAACTCAAAAATCTCGCCTTTTCTCATGGAAAATACGCATTTACCCCCAAATCATGCATTTTCTCTCCAAAAATACCCCATTATCCCAAGATTCACACGATTTCTCTGGCCAAATCCCCTTTGAACCCCAAAATCACGCATTTTCTCTTGGAAAATCTCCCATTTAATCCCAAAATCATGCATTTTCTCTTGCAAAATCCCGCATTTTCCACAAAATCTTGCATTTTCTCTCCAAAAATACCCCATTATCCCACAAGTCACACATTTTCTCCTCAGAAACCCCCCATTTAACCCCAAAGCACGCATTTTCTCTTGGAAAACCCCCCATTTAACTCAAAAATCTCGCCTTTTCTCTTGGAAAATCCCGCATTTACCCCCAAATCATGCTTTATCTCTTCAAAAATACCCCATCATCCCCAACATCACGCATTTTCTCTTGGAAAATACCCCATTTAACTCGAAAATCACACTTTTGCTCTTCAAAAATCCCCCACTGGACCCCAAAATCAAACATTTTTGCTACAGGAATCCCCCATGTATCCAAAAAATCACGCATTTCCTCTACAAAAATCTCACCTGTAAACAAAAATGGTGCATTTTCTCTTCGAAAATCCCCCATTTAACCAGAAGAAAATGCAATTTCTCTTCCAGAATCCCCCATTTAACCCGAAAATCACGCATTTTCTCTTCAAGAATCCCTCATTTATCCCGAAAATCACACATTTTCTCTACAAAAATCTCCCACGTAACCTGAAAATCACACATTTAATGCAAACATCAGGCATTTTCTCTTAGAGATGCCGCGATTTCACTGAAAATCACACATTTTCTCTTGAAAAATCCCCCATGTAACCCGAAAATCACGCCTTTTCTTTGCAAATATCCCTCACTTAACACAAAAATCATGCCTTTTCTCTATGAAAATCCCCCATCGAAAAAGAAAATCATGCGTTTTCGTTTGGAAAATCCCCCATTTAAGTGAAAATGACGCATTTTGGCTCCGAAAACCCCCAATTTAACCTGAAACGAAGCATTTCCTCTTCGAAAATCCCCCATTTAACCCGAAAATCATGCATTTTCTCTTGCAAAATCCCGCATTTTCCACAAAATCTTGCATTTTCTCTCCAAAAATACCCCATTATCCCACAAGTCACACATTTTCTCCTCAGAAATCCCCCATTTAACCCCCATATAACGCATTTTCTCTTTGAAAACCCCCCATTTAACTCAAAAATCTCGCCTTTTCTCTTGGAAAATCCCGCATTTACCCCCAAATCATGCTTTATCTCTTCAAAAATACCCCATCATCCCCAACATCACGCATTTTCTCTTGGAAAATCCCCCATTTAACTCGAAAATCACACTTTTGCTCTTCAAAAATCCCCCACTGGACCCCAAAATCAAACAGTTTTGCTACAGGAATCCCCCATGTATCCAAAAAATCACGCATTTTCTCTACAAAAATCTCACCTGTAAACAAAAATGGTGCATTTTCTCTTCGATAATCCCCCATTTAACCAGAAGAAAAGGCTATTTCTCTTCGAGAATCCCCCATTTAACTTGAAAATCACGCATTTTCTCTTCAAGAATCCCTCATTTATCCCGAAAATCACGCATTTTCTCTACAAAAATCTCCCACGTAACCTGAAAATCACACATTTAATGCAAACATCAGGCATTTTCTCTTAGAGATGCCGCGATTTCACTGAAAATCACACATTTTCTCTTGAAAAATCCCCCATGTAACCCGAAAATCACGCCTTTTCTTTGCAAATATCCCTCACTTAACACAAAAATCATGCCTTTTCTCTATGAAAATCCCCCATCGAAAAAGAAAATCATGCGTTTTCGTTTGGAAAATCCCCCATTTAAGTGAAAATGACGCATTTTGGCTTCGAAAACCCCCAATTCAACCTGAAACGAAGCATTTCCTCTTCGAAAATCCCCCATTTAACCCGAAAATCACGCATTTTCCCTTCCAAAATACCCCATTTAAACAAAAATCACACATTTTCTCTATGCAAATATCCCTGATTTAAACTGAAAATCACGCATATTCTCTTCAAAAATAGCTGTTTAAACCAAAAATTACGTGTTTTCTCTTCAAAAATCCCCCCCTAAACCCCCAAATCATGCATTTTCCCTTCAACAATCCCCCATTTAACCCCAAAATCACGCATTTTCTCTTGGAATATCCCCCATTTAACTCAAAAATCTCGCCTTTTCTCATGGAAAATACGCATTTACCCCCAAATCATGCATTTTCTCTCCAAAAATACCCCATTATCCCAAGATTCACACGATTTCTCTGGCCAAATCCCCTTTGAACCCCAAAATCACGCATTTTCTCTTGGAAAATCTCCCATTTAATCCCAAAATCATGCATTTTCTCTTGCAAAATCCCGCATTTTCCACAAAATCTTGCATTTTCTCTCCAAAAATACCCCATTATCCCACAAGTCACACATTTTCTCCTCAGAAATCCCCCATTTAACCGCCATATAACGCATTTTCTCTTGGAAAACCCCCCATTTAACTCAAAAATCTCGCCTTTTCTCTTGGAAAATCCCGCATTTACCCCCAAATCATGCTTTATCTCTTCAAAAATACCCCATCATCCCCAACATCACGCATTTTCTCTTGGAAAATACCCCATTTAACTCGAAAATCACACTTTTGCTCTTCAAAAATCCCCCACTGGACCCCAAAATCAAACATTTTTGCTACAGGAATCCCCCATGTATCCAAAAAATCACGCATTTCCTCTACAAAAATCTCACCTGTAAACAAAAATGGTGCATTTTCTCTTCGATAATCCCCCATTTAACCAGAAGAAAAGGCTATTTCTCTTCGAGAATCCCCCATTTAACTTGAAAATCACGCATTTTCTCTTCAAGAATCCCTCATTTATCCCGAAAATCACACATTTTCTCTACAAAAATCTCCCACGTAACCTGAAAATCACACATTTAATGCAAACATCAGGCATTTTCTCTTAGAGATGCCGCGATTTCACTGAAAATCACACATTTTCTCTTGAAAAATCCCCCATGTAACCCGAAAATCACGCCTTTTCTTTGCAAATATCCCTCACTTAACACAAAAATCATGCCTTTTCTCTATGAAAATCCCCCATCGAAAAAGAAAATCATGCGTTTTCGTTTGGAAAATCCCCCATTTAAGTGAAAATGACGCATTTTGGCTTCGAAAACCCCCAATTCAACCTGAAACGAAGCATTTCCTCTTCGAAAATCCCCCATTTAACCCGAAAATCACGCATTTTCCCTTCCAAAATACCCCATTTAAACAAAAATCACACATTTTCTCTATGCAAATATCCCTGATTTAAACTGAAAATCACGCATATTCTCTTCAAAAATAGCTGTTTAAACCAAAAATTACGTGTTTTCTCTTCAAAAATCCCCCCCTAAACCCCCAAATCATGCATTTTCCCTTCAACAATCCCCCATTTAACCCCAAAATCACGCATTTTCTCTTGGAATATCCCCCATTTAACTCAAAAATCTCGCCTTTTCTCATGGAAAATACGCATTTACCCCCAAATCATGCATTTTCTCTCCAAAAATACCCCATTATCCCAAGATTCACACGATTTCTCTGGCCAAATCCCCTTTGAACCCCAAAATCACGCATTTTCTCTTGGAAAATCTCCCATTTAATCCCAAAATCATGCATTTTCTCTTGCAAAATCCCGCATTTTCCACAAAATCTTGCATTTTCTCTCCAAAAATACCCCATTATCCCACAAGTCACACATTTTCTCCTCAGAAATCCCCCATTTAACCGCCATATAACGCATTTTCTCTTGGAAAACCCCCCATTTAACTCAAAAATCTCGCCTTTTCTCTTGGAAAATCCCGCATTTACCCCCAAATCATGCTTTATCTCTTCAAAAATACCCCATCATCCCCAACATCACGCATTTTCTCTTGGAAAATACCCCATTTAACTCGAAAATCACACTTTTGCTCTTCAAAAATCCCCCACTGGACCCCAAAATCAAACATTTTTGCTACAGGAATCCCCCATGTATCCAAAAAATCACGCATTTCCTCTACAAAAATCTCACCTGTAAACAAAAATGGTGCATTTTCTCTTCGATAATCCCCCATTTAACCAGAAGAAAAGGCTATTTCTCTTCGAGAATCCCCCATTTAACTTGAAAATCACGCATTTTCTCTTCAAGAATCCCTCATTTATCCCGAAAATCACACATTTTCTCTACAAAAATCTCCCACGTAACCTGAAAATCACACATTTAATGCAAACATCAGGCATTTTCTCTTAGAGATGCCGCGATTTCACTGAAAATCACACATTTTCTCTTGAAAAATCCCCCATGTAACCCGAAAATCACGCCTTTTCTTTGCAAATATCCCTCACTTAACACAAAAATCATGCCTTTTCTCTATGAAAATCCCCCATCGAAAAAGAAAATCATGCGTTTTCGTTTGGAAAATCCCCCATTTAAGTGAAAATGACGCATTTTGGCTTCGAAAACCCCCAATTCAACCTGAAACGAAGCATTTCCTCTTCGAAAATCCCCCATTTAACCCGAAAATCACGCATTTTCCCTTCCAAAATACCCCATTTAAACAAAAATCACACATTTTCTCTATGCAAATATCCCTGATTTAAACTGAAAATCATGCATATTCTCTTCAAAAATAGCTGTTTAAACCAAAAATTACGTGTTTTCTCTACAAAAATCCCCCCCTAAACCCCCAAATCATGCATTTTCCCTTCAACAATCCCCCATTTAACCCCAAAATCACGCATTTTCTCTTGGAATATCCCCCATTTAACTCAAAAATCTCGCCTTTTCTCATGGAAAATACGCATTTACCCCCAAATCATGCATTTTCTCTCCAAAAATACCCCATTATCCCAAGATTCACACGATTTCTCTGGCCAAATCCCCTTTGAACCCCAAAATCACGCATTTTCTCTTGGAAAATCTCCCATTTAATCCCAAAATCATGCATTTTCTCTTGCAAAATCCCGCATTTTCCACAAAATCTTGCATTTTCTCTCCAAAAATACCCCATTATCCCACAAGTCACACATTTTCTCCACAGAAATCCCCCATTTAACCCCAAAGCACGCATTTTCTCTTGGAAAACCCCCCATTTAACTCAAAAATCTCGCCTTTTCTCTTGGAAAATCCCGCATTTACCCCCAAATCATGCTTTATCTCTTCAAAAATACCCCATCATCCCCAACATCACGCATTTTCTCTTGGAAAATCCCCCTTTTAACTCGAAAATCACACTTTTGCTCTTCAAAAATCCCCCACTGGACCCCAAAATCAAACAGTTTTGCTACAGGAATCCCCCATGTATCCAAAAAATCACGCATTTCCTCTACAAAAATCTCACCTGTAAACAAAAATGGTGCATTTTCTCTTCGATAATCCCCCATTTAACCAGAAGAAAAGGCTATTTCTCTTCCAGAATCCCCCATTTAACTTGAAAATCACGCATTTTCTCTTCAAGAATCCCTCATTTATCCCGAAAATCACGCATTTTCTCTACAAAAATCTCCCACGTAACCTGAAAATCACACATTTAATGCAAACATCAGGCATTTTCTCTTAGAGATGCCGCGATTTCACTGAAAATCACACATTTTCTCTTGAAAAATCCCCCATGTAACCCGAAAATCACGCCTTTTCTTTGCAAATATCCCTCACTTAACACAAAAATCATGCCTTTTCTCTATGAAAATCCCCCATCGAAAAAGAAAATCATGTGTTTTCGTTTGGAAAATCCCCCATTTAAGTGAAAATGACGCATTTTGGCTTCGAAAACCCCCAATTCAACCTGAAACGAAGCATTTCCTCTTCGAAAATCCCCCATTTAACCCGAAAATCATTCATTTTCCCTTCCAAAATACCCCATTTAAACAAAAATCACACATTTTCTCTATGCAAATATCCCTGATTTAAACTGAAAATCACGCATATTCTCTTCAAAAATAGCTGTTTAAACCAAAAATTACGTGTTTTCTCTTCAAAAATCCCCCCCTAAACCCCCAAATCATGCATTTTCCCTTCAACAATCCCCCATTTAACCCCAAAATCACGCATTTTCTCTTGGAATATCCCCCATTTAACTCAAAAATCTTGCCTTTTCTCATGGAAAATACGCATTTACCCCCAAATCATGCATTTTCTCTCCAAAAATACCCCATTATCCCAAGATTCACACGATTTCTCTGGCCAAATCCCCTTTGAACCCCAAAATCACGCATTTTCTCTTGGAAAATCTCCCATTTAATCCCAAAATCATGCATTTTCTCTTGCAAAATCCCGCATTTTCCACAAAATCTTGCATTTTCTCTCCAAAAATACCCCATTATCCCACAAGTCACACATTTTTTCCTCAGAAATCCCCCATTTAACCCCAAAGCACGCATTTTCTCTTGGAAAACCCCCCATTTAACTCAAAAATCTCGCCTTTTCTCTTGGAAAATCCCGCATTTACCCCCAAATCATGCTTTATCTCTTCAAAAATACCCCATCATCCCCAACATCACGCATTTTCTCTTGGAAAATACCCCATTTAACTCGAAAATCACACTTTTGCTCTTCAAAAATCCCCCACTGGACCCCAAAATCAAACAGTTTTGCTACAGGAATCCCCCATGTATCCAAAAAATCACGCATTTTCTCTACAAAAATCTCACCTGTAAACAAAAATGGTGCATTTTCTCTTCGATAATCCCCCATTTAACCAGAAGAAAAGGCTATTTCTCTTCGAGAATCCCCCATTTAACTTGAAAATCACGCATTTTCTCTTCAAGAATCCCTCATTTATCCCGAAAATCACGCATTTTCTCTACAAAAATCTCCCACGTAACCTGAAAATCACACATTTAATGCAAACATCAGGCATTTTCTCTTAGAGATGCCGCGATTTCACTGAAAATCACACATTTTCTCTTGAAAAATCCCCCATGTAACCCGAAAATCACGCCTTTTCTTTGCAAATATCCCTCACTTAACACAAAAATCATGCCTTTTCTCTATGAAAATCCCCCATCGAAAAAGAAAATCATGCGTTTTCGTTTGGAAAATCCCCCATTTAAGTGAAAATGACGCATTTTGGCTCCGAAAACCCCCAATTTAACCTGAAACGAAGCATTTCCTCTTCGAAAATCCCCCATTTAACCCGAAAATCACGCATTTTCTCTTGCAAAATCCCGCATTTTCCACAAAATCTTGCA
The DNA here is from genome assembly GCF_016699485.2 of Gallus gallus. Classification (NCBI taxonomy): domain Eukaryota; kingdom Metazoa; phylum Chordata; class Aves; order Galliformes; family Phasianidae; genus Gallus; species Gallus gallus. The sequence goes on from NC_052544.1 coordinate 46,378, forward strand.
TTTTCTCTCCAAAAATACCCCATTATCCCACAAGTCACACATTTTCTCCTCAGAAATCCCCCATTTAACCCCAAAGCACGCATTTTCTCTTGGAAAACCCCCCATTTAACTCAAAAATCTCGCCTTTTCTCTTGGAAAATCCCGCATTTACCCCCAAATCATGCTTTATCTCTTCAAAAATACCCCATCATCCCCAACATCACGCATTTTCTCTTGGAAAATCCCCCTTTTAACTCGAAAATCACACTTTTGCTCTTCAAAAATCCCCCACTGGACCCCAAAATCAAACAGTTTTGCTACAAGAATCCCCCATGTATCCAAAAAATCACGCATTTCCTCTACAAAAATCTCACCTGTAAACAAAAATGGTGCATTTTCTCTTCGATAATCCCCCATTTAACCAGAAGAAAATGCAATTTCTCTTCCAGAATCCCCCATTTAACCCGAAAATCACGCATTTTCTCTTCAAGAATCCCTCATTTATCCCGAAAATCACGCATTTTCTCTACAAAAATCTCCCACGTAACCTGAAAATCACACATTTAATGCAAACATCAGGCATTTTCTCTTAGAGATGCCGCGATTTCACTGAAAATCACACATTTTCTCTTGAAAAATCCCCCGTGTAACCCGAAAATCACGCCTTTTCTTTGCAAATATCCCTCACTTAACACAAAAATCATGCCTTTTCTCTATGAAAATCCCCCATCGAAAAAGAAAATCATGCGTTTTCGTTTGGAAAATCCCCCATTTAAGTGAAAATGACGCATTTTGGCTTCGAAAACCCCCAATTCAACCTGAAACGAAGCATTTCCTCTTCGAAAATCCCCCATTTAACCCGAAAATCACGCATTTTCCCTTCCAAAATACCCCATTTAAACAAAAATCACACATTTTCTCTATGCAAATATCCCTGATTTAAACTGAAAATCACGCATATTCTCTTCAAAAATAGCTGTTTAAACCAAAAATTACGTGTTTTCTCTTCAAAAATCCCCCCCTAAACCCCCAAATCATGCATTTTCCCTTCAACAATCCCCCATTTAACCCCAAAATCACGCATTTTCTCTTGGAATATCCCCCATTTAACTCAAAAATCTCGCCTTTTCTCATGGAAAATACGCATTTACCCCCAAATCATGCATTTTCTCTCCAAAAATACCCCATTATCCCAAGATTCACACGATTTCTCTGGCCAAATCCCCTTTGAACCCCAAAATCACGCATTTTCTCTTGGAAAATCTCCCATTTAATCCCAAAATCATGCATTTTCTCTTGCAAAATCCCGCATTTTCCACAAAATCTTGCATTTTCTCTCCAAAAATACCCCATTATCCCACAAGTCACACATTTTCTCCTCAGAAACCCCCCATTTAACCCCAAAGCACGCATTTTCTCTTGGAAAACCCCCCATTTAACTCAAAAATCTCGCCTTTTCTCTTGGAAAATCCCGCATTTACCCCCAAATCATGCTTTATCTCTTCAAAAATACCCCATCATCCCCAACATCACGCATTTTCTCTTGGAAAATCCCCCTTTTAACTCGAAAATCACACTTTTGCTCTTCAAAAATCCCCCACTGGACCCCAAAATCAAACAGTTTTGCTACAGGAATCCCCCATGTATCCAAAAAATCACGCATTTCCTCTACAAAAATCTCACCTGTAAACAAAAATGGTGCATTTTCTCTTCGATAATCCCCCATTTAACCAGAAGAAAATGCTATTTCTCTTCCAGAATCCCCCATTTAACTTGAAAATCACGCATTTTCTCTTCAAGAATCCCTCATTTATCCCGAAAATCACGCATTTTCTCTACAAAAATCTCCCACGTAACCTGAAAATCACACATTTAATGCAAACATCAGGCATTTTCTCTTAGAGATGCCGCGATTTCACTGAAAATCACACATTTTCTCTTGAAAAATCCCCCATGTAACCCGAAAATCACGCCTTTTCTTTGCAAATATCCCTCACTTAACACAAAAATCATGCCTTTTCTCTATGAAAATCCCCCATCGAAAAAGAAAATCATGCGTTTTCGTTTGGAAAATCCCCCATTTAAGTGAAAATGACGCATTTTGGCTCCGAAAACCCCCAATTTAACCTGAAACGAAGCATTTCCTCTTCGAAAATCCCCCATTTAACCCGAAAATCATGCATTTTCTCTTGCAAAATCCCGCATTTTCCACAAAATCTTGCATTTTCTCTCCAAAAATACCCCATTATCCCACAAGTCACACATTTTCTCCTCAGAAATCCCCCATTTAACCCCCATATAACGCATTTTCTCTTTGAAAACCCCCCATTTAACTCAAAAATCTCGCCTTTTCTCTTGGAAAATCCCGCATTTACCCCCAAATCATGCTTTATCTCTTCAAAAATACCCCATCATCCCCAACATCACGCATTTTCTCTTGGAAAATCCCCCATTTAACTCGAAAATCACACTTTTGCTCTTCAAAAATCCCCCACTGGACCCCAAAATCAAACATTTTTGCTACAGGAATCCCCCATGTATCCAAAAAATCACGCATTTTCTCTACAAAAATCTCACCTGTAAACAAAAATGGTGCATTTTCTCTTCGATAATCCCCCATTTAACCAGAAGAAAAGGCTATTTCTCTTCGAGAATCCCCCATTTAACTTGAAAATCACGCATTTTCTCTTCAAGAATCCCTCATTTATCCCGAAAATCACGCATTTTCTCTACAAAAATCTCCCACGTAACCTGAAAATCACACATTTAATGCAAACATCAGGCATTTTCTCTTAGAGATGCCGCGATTTCACTGAAAATCACACATTTTCTCTTGAAAAATCCCCCATGTAACCCGAAAATCACGCCTTTTCTTTGCAAATATCCCTCACTTAACACAAAAATCATGCCTTTTCTCTATGAAAATCCCCCATCGAAAAAGAAAATCATGCGTTTTCGTTTGGAAAATCCCCCATTTAAGTGAAAATGACGCATTTTGGCTTCGAAAACCCCCAATTCAACCTGAAACGAAGCATTTCCTCTTCGAAAATCCCCCATTTAACCCGAAAATCACGCATTTTCCCTTCCAAAATACCCCATTTAAACAAAAATCACACATTTTCTCTATGCAAATATCCCTGATTTAAACTGAAAATCACGCATATTCTCTTCAAAAATAGCTGTTTAAACCAAAAATTACGTGTTTTCTCTTCAAAAATCCCCCCCTAAACCCCCAAATCATGCATTTTCCCTTCAACAATCCCCCATTTAACCCCAAAATCACGCATTTTCTCTTGGAATATCCCCCATTTAACTCAAAAATCTCGCCTTTTCTCATGGAAAATACGCATTTACCCCCAAATCATGCATTTTCTCTCCAAAAATACCCCATTATCCCAAGATTCACACGATTTCTCTGGCCAAATCCCCTTTGAACCCCAAAATCACGCATTTTCTCTTGGAAAATCTCCCATTTAATCCCAAAATCATGCATTTTCTCTTGCAAAATCCCGCATTTTCCACAAAATCTTGCATTTTCTCTCCAAAAATACCCCATTATCCCACAAGTCACACATTTTCTCCTCAGAAATCCCCCATTTAACCGCCATATAACGCATTTTCTCTTGGAAAACCCCCCATTTAACTCAAAAATCTCGCCTTTTCTCTTGGAAAATCCCGCATTTACCCCCAAATCATGCTTTATCTCTTCAAAAATACCCCATCATCCCCAACATCACGCATTTTCTCTTGGAAAATACCCCATTTAACTCGAAAATCACACTTTTGCTCTTCAAAAATCCCCCACTGGACCCCAAAATCAAACAGTTTTGCTACAGGAATCCCCCATGTATCCAAAAAATCACGCATTTCCTCTACAAAAATCTCACCTGTAAACAAAAATGGTGCATTTTCTCTTCGATAATCCCCCATTTAACCAGAAGAAAATGCTATTTCTCTTCCAGAATCCCCCATTTAACTTGAAAATCACGCATTTTCTCTTCAAGAATCCCTCATTTATCCCGAAAATCACACATTTTCTCTACAAAAATCTCCCACGTAACCTGAAAATCACACATTTAATGCAAACATCAGGCATTTTCTCTTAGAGATGCCGCGATTTCACTGAAAATCACACATTTTCTCTTGAAAAATCCCCCATGTAACCCGAAAATCACGCCTTTTCTTTGCAAATATCCCTCACTTAACACAAAAATCATGCCTTTTCTCTATGAAAATCCCCCATCGAAAAAGAAAATCATGCGTTTTCGTTTGGAAAATCCCCCATTTAAGTGAAAATGACGCATTTTGGCTTCGAAAACCCCCAATTCAACCTGAAACGAAGCATTTCCTCTTCGAAAATCCCCCATTTAACCCGAAAATCACGCATTTTCCCTTCCAAAATACCCCATTTAAACAAAAATCACACATTTTCTCTATGCAAATATCCCTGATTTAAACTGAAAATCACGCATATTCTCTTCAAAAATAGCTGTTTAAACCAAAAATTACGTGTTTTCTCTTCAAAAATCCCCCCCTAAACCCCCAAATCATGCATTTTCCCTTCAACAATCCCCCATTTAACCCCAAAATCACGCATTTTCTCTTGGAATATCCCCCATTTAACTCAAAAATCTCGCCTTTTCTCATGGAAAATACGCATTTACCCCCAAATCATGCATTTTCTCTCCAAAAATACCCCATTATCCCAAGATTCACACGATTTCTCTGGCCAAATCCCCTTTGAACCCCAAGATCACGCATTTTCTCTTGGAAAATCTCCCATTTAATCCCCAAATCATGCATTTTCTCTTGCAAAATCCCGCATTTTCCACAAAATCTTGCATTTTCTCTCCAAAAATACCCCATTATCCCACAAGTCACACATTTTCTCCTCAGAAATCCCCCATTTAACCCCCATATAACGCATTTTCTCTTGGAAAACCCCCCATTTAACTCAAAAATCTCACCTTTTCTCTTGGAAAATCCCGCATTTACCCCCAAATCATGCTTTATCTCTTCAAAAATACCCCATCATCCCCAACATCACGCATTTTCTCTTGGAAAATCCCCCTTTTAACTCGAAAATCACACTTTTGCTCTTCAAAAATCCCCCACTGGACCCCAAAATCAAACAGTTTTGCTACAGGAATCCCCCATGTATCCAAAAAATCACGCATTTCCTCTACAAAAATCTCACCTGTAAACAAAAATGGTGCATTTTCTCTTCGATAATCCCCCATTTAACCAGAAGAAAAGGCTATTTCTCTTCGAGAATCCCCCATTTAACTTGAAAATCACGCATTTTCTCTTCAAGAATCCCTCATTTATCCCGAAAATCACGCATTTTCTCTACAAAAATCTCCCACGTAACCTGAAAATCACACATTTAATGCAAACATCAGGCATTTTCTCTTAGAGATGCCGCGATTTCACTGAAAATCACACATTTTCTCTTGAAAAATCCCCCATGTAACCCGAAAATCACGCCTTTTCTTTGCAAATATCCCTCACTTAACACAAAAATCATGCCTTTTCTCTATGAAAATCCCCCATCGAAAAAGAAAATCATGCGTTTTCGTTTGGAAAATCCCCCATTTAAGTGAAAATGACGCATTTTGGCTTCGAAAACCCCCAATTCAACCTGAAACGAAGCATTTCCTCTTCGAAAATCCCCCATTTAACCCGAAAATCACGCATTTTCCCTTCCAAAATACCCCATTTAAACAAAAATCACACATTTTCTCTATGCAAATATCCCTGATTTAAACTGAAAATCACGCATATTCTCTTCAAAAATAGCTGTTTAAACCAAAAATTACGTGTTTTCTCTTCAAAAATCCCCCCCTAAACCCCCAAATCATGCATTTTCCCTTCAACAATCCCCCATTTAACCCCAAAATCACGCATTTTCTCTTGGAATATCCCCCATTTAACTCAAAAATCTCGCCTTTTCTCATGGAAAATACGCATTTACCCCCAAATCATGCATTTTCTCTCCAAAAATACCCCATTATCCCAAGATTCACACGATTTCTCTGGCCAAATCCCCTTTGAACCCCAAAATCACGCATTTTCTCTTGGAAAATCTCCCATTTAATCCCAAAATCATGCATTTTCTCTTGCAAAATCCCGCATTTTCCACAAAATCTTGCATTTTCTCTCCAAAAATACCCCATTATCCCACAAGTCACACATTTTCTCCTCAGAAATCCCCCATTTAACCCCCATATAACGCATTTTCTCTTGGAAAACCCCCCATTTAACTCAAAAATCTCGCCTTTTCTCTTGGAAAATCCCGCATTTACCCCCAAATCATGCTTTATCTCTTCAAAAATACCCCATCATCCCCAACATCACGCATTTTCTCTTGGAAAATCCCCCATTTAACTCGAAAATCACACTTTTGCTCTTCAAAAATCCCCCACTGGACCCCAAAATCAAACAGTTTTGCTACAGGAATCCCCCATGTATCCAAAAAATCACGCATTTTCTCTACAAAAATCTCACCTGTAAACAAAAATGGTGCATTTTCTCTTCGATAATCCCCCATTTAACCAGAAGAAAAGGCTATTTCTCTTCGAGAATCCCCCATTTAACTTGAAAATCACGCATTTTCTCTTCAAGAATCCCTCATTTATCCCGAAAATCACGCATTTTCTCTACAAAAATCTCCCACGTAACCTGAAAATCACACATTTAATGCAAACATCAGGCATTTTCTCTTAGAGATGCCGCGATTTCACTGAAAATCACACATTTTCTCTTGAAAAATCCCCCATGTAACCCGAAAATCACGCCTTTTCTTTGCAAATATCCCTCACTTAACACAAAAATCATGCCTTTTCTCTATGAAAATCCCCCATCGAAAAAGAAAATCATGCGTTTTCGTTTGGAAAATCCCCCATTTAAGTGAAAATGACGCATTTTGGCTTCGAAAACCCCCAATTCAACCTGAAACGAAGCATTTCCTCTTCGAAAATCCCCCATTTAACCCGAAAATCACGCATTTTCCCTTCCAAAATACCCCATTTAAACAAAAATCACACATTTTCTCTATGCAAATATCCCTGATTTAAACTGAAAATCACGCATATTCTCTTCAAAAATAGCTGTTTAAACCAAAAATTACGTGTTTTCTCTTCAAAAATCCCCCCCTAAACCCCCAAATCATGCATTTTCCCTTCAACAATCCCCCATTTAACCCCAAAATCACGCATTTTCTCTTGGAATATCCCCCATTTAACTCAAAAATCTCGCCTTTTCTCATGGAAAATACGCATTTACCCCCAAATCATGCATTTTCTCTCCAAAAATACCCCATTATCCCAAGATTCACACGATTTCTCTGGCCAAATCCCCTTTGAACCCCAAAATCACGCATTTTCTCTTGGAAAATCTCCCATTTAATCCCAAAATCATGCATTTTCTCTTGCAAAATCCCGCATTTTCCACAAAATCTTGCATTTTCTCTCCAAAAATACCCCATTATCCCACAAGTCACACATTTTCTCCACAGAAATCCCCCATTTAACCCCAAAGCACGCATTTTCTCTTGGAAAACCCCCCATTTAACTCAAAAATCTCGCCTTTTCTCTTGGAAAATCCCGCATTTACCCCCAAATCATGCTTTATCTCTTCAAAAATACCCCATCATCCCCAACATCACGCATTTTCTCTTGGAAAATCCCCCTTTTAACTCGAAAATCACACTTTTGCTCTTCAAAAATCCCCCACTGGACCCCAAAATCAAACATTTTTGCTACAGGAATCCCCCATGTATCCAAAAAATCACGCATTTTCTCTACAAAAATCTCACCTGTAAACAAAAATGGTGCATTTTCTCTTCGATAATCCCCCATTTAACCAGAAGAAAAGGCTATTTCTCTTCGAGAATCCCCCATTTAACTTGAAAATCACGCATTTCCTCTTCGAAAATCCCCCATTTAACCCGAAAATCACGCATTTTCCCTTCCAAAATACCCCATTTAAACAAAAATCACACATTTTCTCTATGCAAATATCCCTGATTTAAACTGAAAATCACGCATATTCTCTTCAAAAATAGCTGTTTAAACCAAAAATTACGTGTTTTCTCTTCAAAAATCCCCCCCTAAACCCCCAAATCATGCATTTTCCCTTCAACAATCCCCCATTTAACCCCAAAATCACGCATTTTCTCTTGGAATATCCCCCATTTAACTCAAAAATCTCGCCTTTTCTCATGGAAAATACGCATTTACCCCCAAATCATGCATTTTCTCTCCAAAAATACCCCATTATCCCAAGATTCACACGATTTCTCTGGCCAAATCCCCTTTGAACCCCAAAATCACGCATTTTCTCTTGGAAAATCTCCCATTTAATCCCAAAATCATGCATTTTCTCTTGCAAAATCCCGCATTTTCCACAAAATCTTGCATTTTCTCTCCAAAAATACCCCATTATCCCACAAGTCACACATTTTCTCCACAGAAATCCCCCATTTAACCCCAAAGCACGCATTTTCTCTTGGAAAACCCCCCATTTAACTCAAAAATCTCGCCTTTTCTCTTGGAAAATCCCGCATTTACCCCCAAATCATGCTTTATCTCTTCAAAAATACCCCATCATCCCCAACATCACGCATTTTCTCTTGGAAAATCCCCCTTTTAACTCGAAAATCACACTTTTGCTCTTCAAAAATCCCCCACTGGACCCCAAAATCAAACATTTTTGCTACAGGAATCCCCCATGTATCCAAAAAATCACGCATTTTCTCTACAAAAATCTCACCTGTAAACAAAAATGGTGCATTTTCTCTTCGATAATCCCCCATTTAACCAGAAGAAAAGGCTATTTCTCTTCGAGAATCCCCCATTTAACTTGAAAATCACGCATTTCCTCTTCGAAAATCCCCCATTTAACCCGAAAATCACGCATTTTCCCTTCCAAAATACCCCATTTAAACAAAAATCACACATTTTCTCTATGCAAATATCCCTGATTTAAACTGAAAATCACGCATATTCTCTTCAAAAATAGCTGTTTAAACCAAAAATTACGTGTTTTCTCTTCAAAAATCCCCCCCTAAACCCCCAAATCATGCATTTTCCCTTCAACAATCCCCCATTTAACCCCAAAATCACGCATTTTCTCTTGGAATATCCCCCATTTAACTCAAAAATCTCGCCTTTTCTCATGGAAAATACGCATTTACCCCCAAATCATGCATTTTCTCTCCAAAAATACCCCATTATCCCAAGATTCACACGATTTCTCTGGCCAAATCCCCTTTGAACCCCAAAATCACGCATTTTCTCTTGGAAAATCTCCCATTTAATCCCAAAATCATGCATTTTCTCTTGCAAAATCCCGCATTTTCCACAAAATCTTGCATTTTCTCTCCAAAAATACCCCATTATCCCACAAGTCACACATTTTCTCCACAGAAATCCCCCATTTAACCCCAAAGCACGCATTTTCTCTTGGAAAACCCCCCATTTAACTCAAAAATCTCGCCTTTTCTCTTGGAAAATCCCGCATTTACCCCCAAATCATGCTTTATCTCTTCAAAAATACCCCATCATCCCCAACATCACGCATTTTCTCTTGGAAAATCCCCCTTTTAACTCGAAAATCACACTTTTGCTCTTCAAAAATCCCCCACTGGACCCCAAAATCAAACATTTTTGCTACAGGAATCCCCCATGTATCCAAAAAATCACGCATTTCCTCTACAAAAATCTCACCTGTAAACAAAAATGGTGCATTTTCTCTTCGATAATCCCCCATTTAACCAGAAGAAAAGGCTATTTCTCTTCGAGAATCCCCCATTTAACTTGAAAATCACGCATTTCCTCTTCGAAAATCCCCCATTTAACCCGAAAATCACGCATTTTCCCTTCCAAAATACCCCATTTAAACAAAAATCACACATTTTCTCTATGCAAATATCCCTGATTTAAACTGAAAATCACGCATATTCTCTTCAAAAATAGCTGTTTAAACCAAAAATTACGTGTTTTCTCTTCAAAAATCCCCCCCTAAACCCCCAAATCATGCATTTTCCCTTCAACAATCCCCCATTTAACCCCAAAATCACGCATTTTCTCTTGGAATATCCCCCATTTAACTCAAAAATCTCGCCTTTTCTCATGGAAAATACGCATTTACCCCCAAATCATGCATTTTCTCTCCAAAAATACCCCATTATCCCAAGATTCACACGATTTCTCTGGCCAAATCCCCTTTGAACCCCAAAATCACGCATTTTCTCTTGGAAAATCTCCCATTTAATCCCAAAATCATGCATTTTCTCTTGCAAAATCCCGCATTTTCCACAAAATCTTGCATTTTCTCTCCAAAAATACCCCATTATCCCACAAGTCACACATTTTCTCCACAGAAATCCCCCATTTAACCCCAAAGCACGCATTTTCTCTTGGAAAACCCCCCATTTAACTCAAAAATCTCGCCTTTTCTCTTGGAAAATCCCGCATTTACCCCCAAATCATGCTTTATCTCTTCAAAAATACCCCATCATCCCCAACATCACGCATTTTCTCTTGGAAAATCCCCCTTTTAACTCGAAAATCACACTTTTGCTCTTCAAAAATCCCCCACTGGACCCCAAAATCAAACATTTTTGCTACAGGAATCCCCCATGTATCCAAAAAATCACGCATTTTCTCTACAAAAATCTCACCTGTAAACAAAAATGGTGCATTTTCTCTTCGATAATCCCCCATTTAACCAGAAGAAAAGGCTATTTCTCTTCGAGAATCCCCCATTTAACTTGAAAATCACGCATTTCCTCTTCGAAAATCCCCCATTTAACCCGAAAATCACGCATTTTCCCTTCCAAAATACCCCATTTAAACAAAAATCACACATTTTCTCTATGCAAATATCCCTGATTTAAACTGAAAATCACGCATATTCTCTTCAAAAATAGCTGTTTAAACCAAAAATTACGTGTTTTCTCTTCAAAAATCCCCCCCTAAACCCCCAAATCATGCATTTTCCCTTCAACAATCCCCCATTTAACCCCAAAATCACGCATTTTCTCTTGGAATATCCCCCATTTAACTCAAAAATCTCGCCTTTTCTCATGGAAAATACGCATTTACCCCCAAATCATGCATTTTCTCTCCAAAAATACCCCATTATCCCAAGATTCACACGATTTCTCTGGCCAAATCCCCTTTGAACCCCAAAATCACGCATTTTCTCTTGGAAAATCTCCCATTTAATCCCAAAATCATGCATTTTCTCTTGCAAAATCCCGCATTTTCCACAAAATCTTGCATTTTCTCTCCAAAAATACCCCATTATCCCACAAGTCACACATTTTCTCCACAGAAATCCCCCATTTAACCCCAAAGCACGCATTTTCTCTTGGAAAACCCCCCATTTAACTCAAAAATCTCGCCTTTTCTCTTGGAAAATCCCGCATTTACCCCCAAATCATGCTTTATCTCTTCAAAAATACCCCATCATCCCCAACATCACGCATTTTCTCTTGGAAAATCCCCCTTTTAACTCGAAAATCACACTTTTGCTCTTCAAAAATCCCCCACTGGACCCCAAAATCAAACATTTTTGCTACAGGAATCCCCCATGTATCCAAAAAATCACGCATTTTCTCTACAAAAATCTCACCTGTAAACAAAAATGGTGCATTTTCTCTTCGATAATCCCCCATTTAACCAGAAGAAAAGGCTATTTCTCTTCGAGAATCCCCCATTTAACTTGAAAATCACGCATTTCCTCTTCGAAAATCCCCCATTTAACCCGAAAATCACGCATTTTCCCTTCCAAAATACCCCATTTAAACAAAAATCACACATTTTCTCTATGCAAATATCCCTGATTTAAACTGAAAATCACGCATATTCTCTTCAAAAATAGCTGTTTAAACCAAAAATTACGTGTTTTCTCTTCAAAAATCCCCCCCTAAACCCCCAAATCATGCATTTTCCCTTCAACAATCCCCCATTTAACCCCAAAATCACGCATTTTCTCTTGGAATATCCCCCATTTAACTCAAAAATCTCGCCTTTTCTCATGGAAAATACGCATTTACCCCCAAATCATGCATTTTCTCTCCAAAAATACCCCATTATCCCAAGATTCACACGATTTCTCTGGCCAAATCCCCTTTGAACCCCAAAATCACGCATTTTCTCTTGGAAAATCTCCCATTTAATCCCAAAATCATGCATTTTCTCTTGCAAAATCCCGCATTTTCCACAAAATCTTGCATTTTCTCTCCAAAAATACCCCATTATCCCACAAGTCACACATTTTCTCCACAGAAATCCCCCATTTAACCCCAAAGCACGCATTTTCTCTTGGAAAACCCCCCATTTAACTCAAAAATCTCGCCTTTTCTCTTGGAAAATCCCGCATTTACCCCCAAATCATGCTTTATCTCTTCAAAAATACCCCATCATCCCCAACATCACGCATTTTCTCTTGGAAAATCCCCCTTTTAACTCGAAAATCACACTTTTGCTCTTCAAAAATCCCCCACTGGACCCCAAAATCAAACATTTTTGCTACAGGAATCCCCCATGTATCCAAAAAATCACGCATTTTCTCTACAAAAATCTCACCTGTAAACAAAAATGGTGCATTTTCTCTTCGATAATCCCCCATTTAACCAGAAGAAAAGGCTATTTCTCTTCGAGAATCCCCCATTTAACTTGAAAATCACGCATTTTCTCTTCAAGAATCCCTCATTTATCCCGAAAATCACGCATTTTCTCTACAAAAATCTCCCACGTAACCTGAAAATCACACATTTAATGCAAACATCAGGCATTTTCTCTTAGAGATGCCGCGATTTCACTGAAAATCACACATTTTCTCTTGAAAAATCCCCCATGTAACCCGAAAATCACGCCTTTTCTTTGCAAATATCCCTCACTTAACACAAAAATCATGCCTTTTCTCTATGAAAATCCCCCATCGAAAAAGAAAATCATGCGTTTTCGTTTGGAAAATCCCCCATTTAAGTGAAAATGACGCATTTTGGCTCCGAAAACCCCCAATTCAACCTGAAACGAAGCATTTCCTCTTCGAAAATCCCCCATTTAACCCGAAAATCATGCATTTTCTCTTGCAAAATCCCGCATTTTCCACAAAATCTTGCATTTTCTCTCCAAAAATACCCCATTATCCCACAAGTCACACATTTTCTCCACAGAAATCCCCCATTTAACCCCAAAGCACGCATTTTCTCTTGGAAAACCCCCCATTTAACTCAAAAATCTCGCCTTTTCTCTTGGAAAATCCCGCATTTACCCCCAAATCATGCTTTATCTCTTCAAAAATACCCCATCATCCCCAACATCACGCATTTTCTCTTGGAAAATCCCCCTTTTAACTCGAAAATCACACTTTTGCTCTTCAAAAATCCCCCACTGGACCCCAAAATCAAACATTTTTGCTACAGGAATCCCCCATGTATCCAAAAAATCACGCATTTTCTCTACAAAAATCTCACCTGTAAACAAAAATGGTGCATTTTCTCTTCGATAATCCCCCATTTAACCAGAAGAAAAGGCTATTTCTCTTCGAGAATCCCCCATTTAACTTGAAAATCACGCATTTCCTCTTCGAAAATCCCCCATTTAACCCGAAAATCACGCATTTTCCCTTCCAAAATACCCCATTTAAACAAAAATCACACATTTTCTCTATGCAAATATCCCTGATTTAAACTGAAAATCACGCATATTCTCTTCAAAAATAGCTGTTTAAACCAAAAATTACGTGTTTTCTCTTCAAAAATCCCCCCCTAAACCCCCAAATCATGCATTTTCCCTTCAACAATCCCCCATTTAACCCCAAAATCACGCATTTTCTCTTGGAATATCCCCCATTTAACTCAAAAATCTCGCCTTTTCTCATGGAAAATACGCATTTACCCCCAAATCATGCATTTTCTCTCCAAAAATACCCCATTATCCCAAGATTCACACGATTTCTCTGGCCAAATCCCCTTTGAACCCCAAAATCACGCATTTTCTCTTGGAAAATCTCCCATTTAATCCCAAAATCATGCATTTTCTCTTGCAAAATCCCGCATTTTCCACAAAATCTTGCATTTTCTCTCCAAAAATACCCCATTATCCCACAAGTCACACATTTTCTCCACAGAAATCCCCCATTTAACCCCAAAGCACGCATTTTCTCTTGGAAAACCCCCCATTTAACTCAAAAATCTCGCCTTTTCTCTTGGAAAATCCCGCATTTACCCCCAAATCATGCTTTATCTCTTCAAAAATACCCCATCATCCCCAACATCACGCATTTTCTCTTGGAAAATCCCCCTTTTAACTCGAAAATCACACTTTTGCTCTTCAAAAATCCCCCACTGGACCCCAAAATCAAACATTTTTGCTACAGGAATCCCCCATGTATCCAAAAAATCACGCATTTTCTCTACAAAAATCTCACCTGTAAACAAAAATGGTGCATTTTCTCTTCGATAATCCCCCATTTAACCAGAAGAAAAGGCTATTTCTCTTCGAGAATCCCCCATTTAACTTGAAAATCACGCATTTCCTCTTCGAAAATCCCCCATTTAACCCGAAAATCACGCATTTTCCCTTCCAAAATACCCCATTTAAACAAAAATCACACATTTTCTCTATGCAAATATCCCTGATTTAAACTGAAAATCACGCATATTCTCTTCAAAAATAGCTGTTTAAACCAAAAATTACGTGTTTTCTCTTCAAAAATCCCCCCCTAAACCCCCAAATCATGCATTTTCCCTTCAACAATCCCCCATTTAACCCCAAAATCACGCATTTTCTCTTGGAATATCCCCCATTTAACTCAAAAATCTCGCCTTTTCTCATGGAAAATACGCATTTACCCCCAAATCATGCATTTTCTCTCCAAAAATACCCCATTATCCAAGATTCACACGATTTCTCTGGCCAAATCCCCTTTGAACCCCAAAATCACGCATTTTCTCTTGGAAAATCTCCCATTTAATCCCAAAATCATGCATTTTCTCTTGCAAAATCCCGCATTTTCCACAAAATCTTGCATTTTCTCTCCAAAAATACCCCATTATCCCACAAGTCACACATTTTCTCCACAGAAATCCCCCATTTAACCCCAAAGCACGCATTTTCTCTTGGAAAACCCCCCATTTAACTCAAAAATCTCGCCTTTTCTCTTGGAAAATCCCGCATTTACCCCCAAATCATGCTTTATCTCTTCAAAAATACCCCATCATCCCCAACATCACGCATTTTCTCTTGGAAAATCCCCCTTTTAACTCGAAAATCACACTTTTGCTCTTCAAAAATCCCCCACTGGACCCCAAAATCAAACATTTTTGCTACAGGAATCCCCCATGTA